>NC_042998.1:183751809-183779309 GCF_006345805.1 Octopus sinensis
GGGGAACTTTTCAAAATTTTCGCTGCGTTAGTTTTGAATTATGACATTCGGCTATGTGTGTGTCAAGTTTCATCAGAATCGGTTGAAAGCCGTGGTCAGGGTGAGGGTACGAGAAAACAGACACACAGAAAACGCACAGACAAACTGCCGTTTATATAGAGAGAGATGAGAGTATAAGTAATTTGTATATATACAAAAAATATATTGCATTCATTATGAAGGTGTGCAACTGTCTTAAGAATTCTTTTCATTATTTACATTATTTATATTTGACGGATTTTTGTCCTCATCTTGTTTGTTGTTAACACAGCCTTCATCAGGTGTCTTCGGGAAATTTCGAACGTGGGTATTTTTTTGATATTGTTGATTTTATTATTATTATTAAGGTCACTGTCTGGAATCGAACTCGGAATTTTGGGGTTAGTAGCCCGCGCTCTTAACCACTACGCCATATGCCCGTGGGCAATTATAGAGTGAATTTTAAGGCTTATAAATCTAATATTCTCCTATCCTTCCTTAAACCCTCTTCTTGTCGATATATATCAGTGTCCATACTGCGACAAGAAGAGGATTTAGCTATGGGTTCGCCGTTGTCACCGATAATAGCTAATATTTCCATGTAATACTCTGAGAATTTGGCTTTAGGATCAACACCACTAAAACCAACCCTATGGCTGCGTTATGTTGATGACACCTTCGTACTCTGGCCCTACCAGGAAGATGTCCAATTGCTGCTAGATCATGTGAACTCAATAAAGCCATCCATACAGTACACAATGGAAAAAGAAAAAGACAATCAGCTAGCATTCCTGGACGTATTAATAACACGCACTAAGTATGGATTCAGGACATCCGTATACCGCAAGCCGAGCTTCACTGGACGATACCTCAACTTCAACTCCCACCAGCCATACAGTGTAAAGAGAGAGATTGCTCAGTACCTAAAACATCGAACAATGAGTATAAGTAGCGATCATGATACCCGTCACGAAGAAATGATCAAGCTCAGTAACAATCTATCAAGCAACAACTACCTCAAAAGCATACTCGCTACTCCAATTATGAAGAAAAGAGAGGATGAAACCGATAAACTGTCCTATGTGAAAGGCCTCTCCGAAAAGATGCAAAAGATATGCGGTCCATATGACATCAGGACAGTATTCAAGAGTAATACAACACTTCGCAAATATCTCCTTCGTGTAAAACCACCAATAGAAGAGAATATGACCAAGAACTGCGTGTACTCCATCCCATGCAGCTGTGGTAGATTATTCAAAGGCGAAAATGCCGTCCCCTCAAAATAAGGGTAGAGGAACATCGCAAAGCTGTGATACGGGGAGCTATTGATAAATTGGGGATAGCTGATCATGTATGGAAAATGGAGACCACCTCTTCCTGTGGGATGAAGTTAAAATAATAGACGGAGAACATGACTGGAAAATACGAAAACTAAAAGAAGCAGCACATATGTTAGGACAGACCGAGTACAGATATGAATAGCATATGGGAACAGGTATTAAGGAAAGATGGGAGAATATTAGTCCTAAAACTCACTCCATAATTGACCGTGGGCATATGGCGTAGTGATTAGGAGCGCGGTCTACTAACACCAAGATTCTGAATTCGATTCCAAGCAGTCATCTGAATAATAATAATAATAATAATAATAACAACAACAACAATAACAACATCAAAAGACGGAAAAAAACAACAATTTAGGAATGAAAACCTAGGTTCAAAATTTACCGAAGACACCTGATGAAGGCTGGAGGGTATATCAGCGGAAACGTTGTGTTAACAACAAACAAGATGAGGACAAATATCCGCTAAATATAAATAATGTAAATAATGTACATAATTCCACGTCTCTTAACTATAGAACTAAGCATTCTTTGTCGCATAGATGATAGGTCATAGCCTGTCAACCAGTGGATGATTGGAATAAGTTGAGTTTTTACGTGAGTACAGATATTGCCAATCTTTATATTGTCAGTTCATGGGTGTATTCTTTCTCCTAGATATTTATCCAGATACCAAGCATCCAGCCAAATTCTAAAACACAGATTTAAAAAAAAACTTTTGTTATTCCACATAATATTGCTTGGAAGATTTTGGACTAAAACTCAAAAATCCAAGAGAAATCATGGTAGTCTCAAAAACAAAAATAATAAAAGTTTCTGTAAGAAACACTTTTTGTTGGAGGTTATTATTCTTATTATGTCTAGCTATGCCCAACCTACCTTTCTTCTCATTCTCTTTAAACCAGATTGATCTGGTAAGCGCTTCTTACCAGAACATAAAAAGACCGTAACTTTATTTAATCACTAACTTTTACATACTTAGTTTAAATTCCATCGAGGCTGATCCTGCCTAATATCCTTCTGGAGGATCAATAAAATATGGACCAATCAAGTATTAGGATCAATATAAGCGATCTTTCTTTTCCCCACAAAATTTAACATCATGTGTCAATATAAAGAAATCGATATTTCAAGGAGATTCTCTCACGGCTAATGTCCTTCCTCAATTTCAAACATTGCAAAATTTACATTTTTGTTGCTTCCTATTTTCTATATTTTATGCATAAATGCATAGGAGATTTCTTAGTCATAAATTGTATAGCAATGACCTACGATGTTGAGGTTGTGCACTTAGAAATTGTTTTTCGCTTCCAGCACTTAGGACAAGCATACGCACTGAACTGTTCTATTTTCATCTTTTACTTTTTAAACTTTTTAATGACTTAGTGAAGGAAGCGTAGCTCTATGATAATTTTTCTGGTCCTCTGAGGTTTATGGGAGAAAAGAAAGAATTTATCTTAAGATCTAAGACCTGTTTCCGAATACTTGCATCAAAATGAAATCTATTGCTGCCATGAGGTGACCGTCTTAACTACAAAGCCATGCATTATGGTTTTCTTTCAGTATTGTTTTTGATGTGTTCTTTTCCCTCCATAATTGTTGACTACTGTATTCTCATCTCAAACGTCCAAACGATTAACTGTGTATCACATGAAACTCATCTGTCTATTTGTCTGTTTATCTGTTTAAGCATGCGACGATTGTGAATACTTGATACCAAAGATGGGTACCTATTTCTTTACTACCCACAAGGGGCTAAACACAGAGGGGACAAACAAGGACAGACAAACGGATTAAGTCGATTACATCGACCTCAGTGCGTAACTGGTACTTAATTTATCGACCCCAAAAGGATGAAAGGCAAAGTCGACCTCGGCAGAATTTGAACTCGGAACGTAACGGCAGACGAAATACGGCTACGCATTTCGCCTGGCGTGCTAACGTTTCTGCCAGCTCGCCAAAGATGGTACCGTTAACTGAAAAGTTAACTTTGATAACCGTTAATCAGTTAATTCTTTAAAAATGTAACAGAAGTTATCGATAAACCGTTAACCTTAATTTTTATTATAGAAAAAAGACAAAAAACTAGTTTTTGTTCTAAAATCACTTAAAACATCTATAAAAAGTGCCAAACTATAAAACCAGTCTTTTTTTTTGCCCTTTTGAGGGCTTTAGAACCTAAAAACTATAGTTTGTTTTTGCTTTAGAGTTAAAAAATGCTGATTTTATAGTTCTAACTTTGAAAAGAACTAAAAGAGACTGATTTCATAGTTTTGGTTTTTATTTTTAGATTTTAATGGCTTTTAGAGCCAGAACAGGGTAAAATAATAATAATAAAAAAACTCAAATGAAACACAATATTAGTATCAAATAAAAAAAAGTTTACAGTTCTATATTTAAGAGATGAGGAATTATGTACATTGTTTACATTTGACGGATATTTGTCCTCATCTTGTTTGTTGTTAACACAACGTTTCGGCTGATATACCCTCCAGCCTTCATTAGGTGTCTTGGGGAAAATTCGTTCTTGGGTTCTCATACCTAAGGTATTTTTCGATATTATTATTATATTATTATTATTATTATTATTATTATTATTATTATTATTATTATTCAGGTCACTGCTTGGAATCGAACTCGGAATCATGGGGTTAGTAGCTCGCGCTCTTAACCACTACGCCATATGCCTGTGGTATATGGTTAAGAGATGTCCTTGCCCATGGAAAAAAAATGCTCCACTGCAGCGCTGGAGAGGATGGCTGCGTTCAACTTGATGAACAAGTCCACCAACACTTGCTCAACCAAGAAGGCAGCATCTGTCAGCAAGTCCTTGAAGTTGGGCTCCAACCAGGCCATGACCAAATTCTGGGCCTTGTCCTTGAGTGAACTGTGGCTCCTGCTGCTCTCTTTTGGCTGAGTGACACCAATGAAGAAATCATATCCCTCTTCGTTGTTGCAGCTCACTTCGTCAGACTGCTCCCCCAAGCCTTCCTCGACCTTATCCTCCATGTTTTTCCTCACCTTGGCGACCTTGGTGATCTTGTTATTAACGGAAGTTAACTCAAGCGGACTTGAGTGAACGGACGTTACTTAGTCCGATAATAATTTCCAAAGTTAACTTAAAAGTTAAATCGTTAACGAAAATGTTAACTTCGTTAATTAACTATTAACGAATTAACGGTTTGATGCCCAGGCTTGCTTGTTATCGATGGCACGCAAATATGCAGAAATCTTGACTCTTTCAATTTCGTCGCCGCTACTGGGAGTTTCTCGTCTACTAATGATACTTTTGTGCTTTTTACCAGTATACGTCTATATGAGGTGCTTTTCTCAAGACGAATAATTCAGTATTTTGGCTTTCTTACAATATATTCCCGTAAAGTAAAATATACAATTAGCTATATATGATGGTACACCTCTGCCATTTCTGACAACGCGATTAAAAGAAAAAGCTAGGATTGAATAAAATCAAATTTTAACTCCCGATATTCAAGGTCGAATCTTCTATAGATTTTGAATTTAAATCGTAAATTTCAGTATCACAAGGCTTCCCTTAATTATATTGAACTAAAACGTCGGGAGGCGGCGAGCAGGCAGAAACGTTAGCACGCCGGGCGAAATGCGTAGCCGTATTTCGTCTGCCGTTACGTTCTGAGTTCAAATTCCGCCGAGGTCGACTTTGCCTTTCATCCTCTCGGGGTCGATAAATTAAATACCAGTTTCGCACTGGGTCGATGTAATCGACCTAATCCGTTTGTCTGTCCTTGTTTGTCCCCTCTGTGTTTAGCCCCCTTGTGGGTAGTAAAGAAATATATATTGAACTAAAACGTCGGTTTTAAACCCGCTCGTTTTTATTACCGAACTAAGAACATTAAATGATTAACAAATGAAATGTCACCTGATGAACATCAGACGTTTCATATGAAATAAAATACCAACATACTGCTGAGCTTACTATATAATTCAGATAACAGACACTTCTTGAACAGTCTTTCCTAAAACCCAAAGATGAACATACCAGTAACTTTTACATAGGAGTATATTTCTATAATTTATTGTCTTGCCATGAATATACCTGAGGGCATTTGAGTTATATATTTCCCTTTTATTTTATCCTACGTTAAGGTGTTCTGTTTTATTTCATTTTATTCCATGTAGTTCATTTCGTTTATTTTTATCTATAATTACTCTTTTATATTCCATCTTATTTTGTGGTGCTCGTATGTGAAAATGTGTGCGTGCGTGTGTGTGTGTGTGTGAGCGCGCGCACCCGTGCACAAACATAAATAATTTAAAGCACGCTGCGGAGACAGTTCACGATTACGATTTAATGCGGTTTCATCTGGCGAATTGTCAGAATCGTAATAAAGACCACTTGTTAAAATATTGGTTATATAATCCCAGAAGTGAGGAATAGTGGCAGAAAATAATGTGCGATAAGAGGGATCGAATGGAAAAAGTGGGCGCAGAACCGAGTAATTTACTTTGTCACGAAATAAGATAGAATATAAAAGGAGATTATAGATAAAAATAAGGCGAAGCGAAATAAATAAAATAAAATGAAACAAAACAGAACGCCTTAACATAAGATAAAATAAAATCGAATTATGTAACACAAATAGTCACCGGTATATAAATTGCAGGGCAATAAATTATGGAAATATACTGATATGCAAAAGTAACTGGAATGTTCATCTTTGGGTTTTTAACTTAACTGTTTCTCCAGCAATTTGGTTATCACACCTTATCGTCACCCATCTAGGACACAGTGTTGCTGTCAGAAACCTGGACATTATCAAAGAAGCTTGAGAGGCGGTTGGATGAAACTTACACTCGCCTCCTTACGAGAGCTCAAAATCTCTCGTGGAAGCGTCAGCCAACCAAAGTACAAATATATGGGAAATTACCACCTGTATCATCTCTTGTGAAAGGTAGAAGAGTCCAGTTTGCTGGACATTGTTGTAGAGCTGAAAACGAGGTAATTTCTACTCTTCTCCTCTGGAAGCCATCTGCTCGCGATACCAGAGGGCGCACACTCTCCTACCCTGATCTAATCTCCAGGGATACAAGCATTCAGCAACAGGACCTTCGTAATACTATGATGGACCGTGGGGGTCTGGCGTAACATAGTAAATTCTATTGTCTCGACCACAGTCGAACAATGATGATCATGTGTTGCTCTCAACTACTGTTCAGAAAATTGGCAATTTAGGAGGTTGCGTAGCGAACTCTGGCCCTGGTAAAATAACAATTTCTTGGTCCCAAGTGTGTCAGGTATCACAGCGGAAAGAAATACAAGGACAGGAGTTGCCACACTTTATTCAAACGCCTAATGAAAGGTACAGCAAACGTTGGTACATGATACTGTTAGAAGAAAATATACATGTTGGTTTCTCATGCAGTTGGAACTTAGTGATGTATGCTTGACCGAACGGAACATAACAGCACGTCAAGGCTATCTGCAAAATAACTCTCTTCTCTCTACCGAGATTCGAACTCAATCGTGCTTCCCACCTTACTGAAGAATAGCGGGAAAAATTCCTCTTTTTGAAGCTTATTAGGGGCTCCAGCGAACAAACATAGTTTGCCTGCGCTAGCCCATGTAAGGCCACACAGACTCGCCCATCACGGGACCAGGTCATGTGGCCACTTAGAGAAAACACGCGTATGAGCCAATATCTGGGTATTTAAGGCTAGACAGCCGAATGGTAAACATACTTCTGCTACAGTAAGAATCATGTTACAATACTTTGGCGTTCGTGCATCAGCAGCTCAGCTGGTTTATGAATTAGACCAGAGGCATTGTTGTTTTTTAATGTCTTCATTGCTCTGTTTATTTCCCTGTTTCCTTTCTCCAAATCCAATGTGGCTGATGTGATTGATTCATCTTCAAAGTTAAACATTGCTGTTGGAGATAGTTGATTCAGTATTTTTTGAAAGTGTTCTTCCCAGCGGATATTCTGTTTTTCAGCTGTCAGGGACACTTTCCTGTTCATCATATTTTTCATTTTGGCGTGTTATATTTTCTACTTCTTTATCTCCAAACCACGCTTTTTTTTTTACCTTTTCTGCAGCTACTCTTTACCTTGCGATCCAATATGTTCAGTCTTCCTCTGTGGTTGTTTTATCTCACTGCTTCAACTTCCTTTCCTGCTCTTAACATACGCCTGTAGGCCGGAGAAAGACAGCTGCGAGATTGTATTTGTTTTGGTGGTCAGGGTGACCCTGAACCTTTTGTGTTCCTTGATTGGCTCCAATTAGAAGTCCTCCTGAGTCAGAAGAACTGTATCATCAATACTTATACCTATTTCTGTACTACCCACAAGGGGCTAAACACAGAGAGGGCAGACAAACGGATTAAGTCAATTACATCGACCCCAGTGCGTAACTGTTACTTAATTTATCGACCCCGAAAGGATGAAAAGCAAAGTCTACCTCGGCGGAATTTGAACTCAGAACGTAGCGGCAGACGGAATACCGCCAAGCATTTCGCCCGACGTGCTAACGACTCTGCCAGCTCGCCGCCTTCATCAATACTTATACCATGTTATACTATGTTAATTTCTAAAAACCTCATTCGATTTTTTCTTCATTTTTTTTTTGTGTACTCCACCGATTTTCTCTAACCTGTCTTTGTGCTGTCCCCGTTATTCGACGCGACTATGGCAAATAAAATTATTATTATTATTATCATCATCATATTCATCCTCATCATGCATACAAACATATGTGTACGTGTATATGTGAGTTTATATGTTTGTATGCGCGTGTATGAATGTGTGTGTGTGTGTGTGTGTGTGTGTGTGTGTGTGAGTATATACGCAACACAAAAAACATACAGTAAATTAGTAGAATAAGAACCATATTTGCAAAAGTAAGAAAAAATGTGTTTAATTTCATTTAAACAGATTCGCCAGTCTCTCTCTGTAACCAATAAAACTGTCACCATCATCGATGACATTATATAATCAATGAATATAATCAATGAATATGATGGACATTCAATAAATACAGCACAGAAGCAAATTTGTAAGGCTATAAAAGTTGACTTTTTTCCCTCATAAAGATAACTAAAACTGTATCTTTTACTTGTTTCAGTCATTGGACTGCAGCCATGCTGGGGCACAGCCTTGAAGGCTTTTACTTTAACGAATCGACTTCAGTATTTATTTTTTAAAGTCTAATGGTTTTGCTTTTTTGGGGATCCATTCAGGGAAACGTAAACAAACTAAAACTGGTTGTCAAGTAGTGGGGAAACAGATTCAAACCCGCGCGCGCGCACACATGAACACACAAATAAGACAGGATTCTTCTAGTTTCCGATTACCAAATCCACTCACGAGGATTTGATCGGCTCGGGGCTATAGAAGACATTTGTTCAAGGTGTCATGCAAACAATGAATGAAATGAATATGAAATGAAAAAATCGTTTAAATAAAAGGGCATTATTACAAATGTTGCCTCATAACACCCAGAAAAATGGATACTTTTTAACAAAATTTTTTACAAATACCGCTTAAATGTTATGGCTTCAAAGTATATAGGGATTTATGGGAAAAAAATTTTGCGAGCGGGTAGAGAGAGGAGTTTCAGAGAATTCACACGATCTGAATTTTTTCCCTCATAACTTTAAGGAAGATGGGTATCTTTTAATGAAAATTTATACAAATCCCTTTCAAACAGCATAGATTATGATTATAAAGAAACTTGTGGGGAAAATTTTTTCGGGGATTTTCCCTATTTGTTTTTAAATCACAGCCTTCGAAATGATAGGGTTGGGGGAGGGGCATTTTATATGAAAATAGTTTTGAAAACTCTTTTTTTTTTACACCCTTCCTCCCTCATCATCCCACTCCGGAACAATTTTGGCCAATTTTTTTGCACTTCAAAACCATGAGAAGAGCATTTCCGGTAAAAAAAATGTTAATATTTTCAGAGGGAAAAGTGATTTAAGGGCGATTTGGTTGTTGTTTCTAGCACATCTAAAAACAACCCTTCTCGTTTCTTTATCACTCTCGCATATATTAATGTTTTTCAATATCCACCAGAAAATTTGAGAAATGATTTTTTTGTAATTGTCTCTCTGTTTAGAAATTAAAATATTGGAGAGACTGAGAAAGTAATTGCTGGCTTTTATCCACAGTGATTTTAAAAAAATTACGAAGATGTACTTGCATAGCAAGCGACTTAATCTGAGGTTGTGTACTGAAACAAAAAAAAAATTGCAGCGTGGAAGATGTTCGTAAACCATTCAAGAACACACAAATACCGTTAGTTTTACTTCAACATTAGCACGTCATTTCTATCATAATATTTTCGTCGCTTTGAAACCGCGACCTGATCACTGACAAAACTTTACAAAGGTGATGCGGCACGAAATTTTGTCAGCGCACACGCACACACACACACACACACACACACACACACACACACACACACACACACACACACACACATTCATTGCCTTTCATTTGTATGTATGTGTATCTATGTGTGCGCGCGAGTGTGTGTTGGTGTGTGTGTGTGTGTATGTGTGTGTATCACTGCTGAAATTGTATTTGGAAACTGTGAAGAAGTTTCGAGTACTTGTCGGTAACTTTTCGTTTTTTTTTCCACCTCGTCTTCTAATACTAATTACCCAACATTCTAGGCTCTTCTCATAGCTATCCCGCGTTAAAAAATTATGCAGGTGTTTAAAAAAAATTCATTCAATAAATAATGTTTTTACATTACGTATACATTAATAGCGAATTAAAACTTAAAAGAGAAAGTTAGAGACTTTGCAAATGAAAATGGAATACTCCGCAGTAAATGCAATGAATATTTAAATTTGTGATGAATTGGACGCAGTGAATATTTAAATTTGCGAGAAATTGGAGTTTAAAAAATTCAATAAACTTGAGAAATCGAAGTTATAGGAAATTTCTTAGAACATGAATTTATAAAAATATTTCCAGACAGTCAACCCTTTAATAATTGCTTTCTTTTAGAACTTTTAGTAATTGTTACATTCCTAATTAATAAGCAGCTTCCTCCATTATAGTATAGATATACGAAGAGGTACCCAAAAGAAACCGGAATTTTGAAGTATTATTTTATTCAATTAGTTTTACATGTTTACACTTATCGCCTTTAAAATGTTCTCCATTTGAAGCAAGGTATCGGTCCAGACGCGTTTTCTACTGTTCGAAGCAGTCCTGGAACTCTTGCGAAGTGATGCCTTTTAACACCTCCGTCGTTTTGTTTTCTTCACCACTTCCACATTTGCAAATTCCGTAGCACCAGCTTTCGTCACCAGTGATGACCTTCGAAAAAAAGGTCTGGATCAATTTCCAACGGTTCTTTCAGTTCACGACACGCATTCATCTGTGACTGCTTTTGATCTTCCGTGAGCAAGCGAGACACAACTTTTGCTGCAACCCTTTTCATTAGCAATTCCTCGTTCAAAATTCGTTGGCAGGAGCTCCAGGACACACCAGTCCTATCAACAATTTCGTCAACTGTTCGGCCAGGGTCTTCCAAGATCAGTTCATGAATTTTCATGATGTCTTCATTTGTTCGGGTGGTCAACAGTCGCCCTGAACGAGATTGGTTTTCAAGCGACAAGTGACCATTCCTAAAATGTGAAAACCACTCGTAAACTTATGTTTTGCTCATATCAGCGTCCTTGTAAGCTCTTTGAAGCATGATAACTGTTTTGGTTGCTGCTTTCCCCTGCAGAAAATATAATTTCAAGAAACAAGCTGTTCCTTCGTTTCAGCCATCACTAAAATCAACGAACAGGGGAGAAGCACTGCAAAACAAAGACGTGTCACGTGGAAGGGATCTCTTCAGTTTCGCTCACATATTTTATTATTATTATTTTTTAACTAAACAGTTTCAAACTTCGTATACTGGTGTAATTTCTCACGTTGAACACGGTTTACTTTCAACATTTTTGACAAAATTTCGTATTTTAGCGGTTATTTCGTGTTAAAGTTGTACTTGGGTAGTTTTAACCAATCAACGACGTATATTCAGCTGAAGAAAGCTACTGCTTTAATCGAAGAGCAACAACTTCCGGGCCATCTCTACTAAATGTTACTACTCTGTTCTATTTTATTTTTGTTTACTGCATGTATTGCATATTACACGCTTTGTTTGTTTTTTTGTATGTTCAGCGTGAGAATTTACACCACTATACAAAGTTTTAGACTGTTTATTCTTGTATTTGTTTCAGTCATTTGACTTCGGCCGTGCTGAAGCACCGCCTTTAGTCGAACAAAACGACCCCGGGACTTATTCTTTGTAAGCTTAGTACTTATTCTATTGGTCTCTTTTGCCGAACCGCTAAATTACGGGGACGTGAACACACCAACATCGGTTGTCAAGCGAAGGTTGGGGGTAAAACACAGACACACAAACATATACACACACACACACACACACACACACACACACACACACACACATATATATATATATATATATATATATGTGTCAAATGTTGAAGTTTAACTTCAGAATTGGACATAACCTGTTGTTGAATTCCTTAAGAATTAAGTCACTCAGAAAGTAGCTGTTAAGCAGTTGAAAACGTCTGAATAGCTAATGGAATAATGGGACATACATATCTATACACAGCTGAAAAGAGAAAAAGAAAAGATAGCGAGGGTGTCATGAACAGGCGGCTTAGTTCAAGGTCAGTGCATTTTGATTGCTTTGTCATTTCTCACAATTTTGTTTGCATTTTTCTTTTAGTTCAGTTAACATGTAGAAATTTCTTTTCAAAATAAATAAAATCTCTCTCCGTCTTTCTCACACATACACATAAAGTACGGATTACATTGATATGTATACAGAGTGGGTCAGCTATTTGAGAACTATACCTTTTTAAGAGCTACGAGTGGCCCAGACTTTAACTAAATTTTCTCTCTTTCTTCAACCTCAACATGTACGCTTTGAATCTAACGCAAATGAAAGGAACTTTGTCCAAGGTCAAAAAATGAACAGGAAGAATCATAGATGACTACACCAACCCCATTGCGTAGAAGTCCCTACTGCAAAGCATACGAAATTTCTATCATCTGTGATAGTCTTCTGGGTCATGACCAACGAGGTCCACCACGTCATGCCTCCTCAGGTTTTCCCGCAAGGTCTTCGAAGTCAATGCGGCAACCTACATTGAGATAATTATCTATAGAAAATTTTTTTAATGTATCATATAGATGTAATTTTTGACGCTGAATCTGAATTTCTTTTCTTTGTTCTTTTCTTTTTTTGTAGTTTCAGCTAAGAGCTGCGACCATGTTGGGGCACGGCGGTTTTGCTACGCTCTTGTTACTGAGAGCCTCCCTTAATATGCAGCATTTGGTGAATGAGGGAGTTTGATGTCGCTACCCTCATTTGCACCTCTTGTCGCGAAGTAGGTTCATCTGGGACTCTCGACAGGAAGAGGTTCAGTTTTGAATTGAAAATACTTACATCTACTTTGTGTAGGTCCCTCAGGCTCTTTGGGACAATATTAAAAAGCAGTGGGCCTCTGAAACCCAGGCTATTGCAGTAACTTGTCCTGAAGCGCGATGACATTGCTGGGATCTTTGGTACTGTGCAGTGTCGACCCGTTTTGGCATTAGTTTAGCTTTCAATGCCAAAATTTGGCACAATTCCTTCCAGGATCTTCCAGATGTATATTACTGCATACCTCTCCCACCTTTGTTCCAGGGAGTAGAGTCTTAGCTGTTTCAGCCTTTCTCAGTGGCTGAGCTGTTGCAAAGAGACGATCTTCTTTGTGAAGCTTCGCTGGATTGCTTCAAGGTCCGCTATTAATTTTACACTGTTGGGTGACCATAGTTGGGAGGAGTAGTCCAGACGGCTGAGGACGAATGTCCTCCAGAGGACGATGATGGTTTCCTTATCTCTGGTCCTGAACATTATCAGGATCTAGCCAGCCTGTCGTCTGCACTTTGTAGTCATCCTGGTAATGTGCACTTGGAAAGAGGTATCATCACTCATGTCGAAACCCAAGTCCCTCACTGATTTAGGCTCTGGGATTTTAAACCCCTGTGGACCAGTGTACCCTGTAAGTTTAATATTCACTTTTGGACGCTGGTAGCGCAGGGCTTGGCATTTTTCAGCATTAAACTGCATATTATTGTCCCCAGCTCACTTATAAATTGAGTCCAACTCCTGCTGCAGGTGGGCAACACCGCTGGGGTTTTGCATTTTCAGCGAGACTTTAGTATCGTCTGCGTAGCTAGCAAAGGTGGCTATCCAGGTAGCTGAGGGCATATCTGAGAGGGCCACAATGAAAAGCAGTGGTCCCAAGACAGTGCCCTGTGGAACACCGCTCACAATTTTTGTTTTCTTTGAGGTGTCTCCACTGGCCACTACAGCCTGACTTTCAGAAAGTCATGTAACCACTCTCCAAGTTTGCTAGCTGTACCAAGATCAAGTAGTTTGTGGCATATGATCTCATGATCTACTTTATGAAAAGCTTTTGCAAAGTCAAGTTATACTGCGTCCACCTTTGATTTGTTGAGTAACTGCTTCAACACCCAGTCATAGTGCTGTAAGAGCTGGGTCAGGCAGCTCCTACCTGGTCGAATACCATGCTGGGTATCACTCAGCAAGTTGTTTTCTTCAAGAGATGCGATTAGTTTCCCTCTGACTATCCATTCCATGACTTTGCTGTTGTGTGAAGTCAGAGAGATAGGCCTACAGGTTTTGGCATCTACTCTGCTTCCTCCTTTATGGATTGGGCGTATTATTCCCTCCTCCAGCTTGCTTGGTTCGTTCACTTGTCTGTGTTCCAACGGAGTAGTAAATACACTTTCGAACTGGTCATTCAGTACCGCACTAATTCTAGTTGGACTATCTGTGAGAGAGCCATCCTTTTGGAAGAGGGGTCCTATTTTGCAGCGTGCTGGGGCTGTTTCTTTGGCATAATGAAAGAAGGCCTTTTTATGTTTGACTTGTTTTTTTATAACCCAGGCTTCTTTGTCTGCTCTCTCCCTTGCATAGGATTGTTGCAGGATTTTTTCAATCTCCATTGGTGTTGTTTTTAGGCGGGACCTTTCACTACTTTTGGAATGTTGGTTGGAGCGATTTGCAAACTTCGCCCGTTGTCTCATGAGGATCTTCCTCTCCTTTGGGATCTTGTTCCTTTTTGTGTTGGCCTTGTGCCCTGGAACATATTTCTGGCATATAGTTTGCATAACAGACATGAAATATTCTAGTTTCATGCTAATGTCTGGTGTGGAGAGACATTTCGGCCAGTCCTGTCTGAGGGTCTCATTTTGGATAGATTTCCAGTCTGCTTTGTTGAAGTTCAGATTGGAGAGATTTTGAGTGCTTCCTTTAGGTTGTATATCTCTGGCTACTTTTGGTCCATACATAGACAGCTCTATTATGTTGTGATCGGAAACTAATGTCGGCGTCACTTTCACATCATGAACGATATCTATATTGTTTGTGAAGCAGAGATCCAAAATGTTATTTGCCCTCGTTTGGTGAGATTGAGCAGGGACTCCATCTGTGCTTGTTTGCAATGAGTCATTCCTGAGAGCATGAGACTTTCAGGCCATTTGACATTGGGGAACTTGAAATCACCCATAAGAAATACGCTCGCATGGTGTTCCAGTTTCATGAAGATTTCTTTTATTCTTGTGAGGCTATCTTCAAACTTGTCTATGTGGTTTGGAGCATCCGGCGGGCGATATATATTGCATATGACTACACTGTATTGTCTTATGTATACAGTTAGAGTGTTACATACTGAATCTGAGTATGACAGTAAGACCTGGGGTGTGAGGTCTTCATGGATGCATACAGCAACTCCACCATGGCTCCTCTCCCTTCTGTCTGATCGTAGTATGGTATATTCTGGTACGTGTACTTCTGCATCCTCTATATCAGGGCTCAGATGAGTTTCCACGAGTGCTACGCATTGGGCTTGATTGTATGCAGCAAAGTCTCTCAGGAAAAAAAATTTACTTTTGTTGTTGTGATGCAACAGACCCCCAATATTTAGTAAAAATATTGGCGTGACGACTGTGCAGGTGTTAGGGGAGGCCATCCCGTGTCTGTTGATTGTGGTGGTCTTGCGCAGTGGTGGGCAAGGTTCCTTGTTTGCGTTTAATGTAGCAGGTCAGCTGCTACACAATCTTTTGCGCCGTGCACAAAAAGGCTCTTGCTCAGCTGCTGCCTTGGATATAATATCTGAAGAGCGCACTGCATTTGTATGTCTTTTTTTTTTTTGGAGGCGATTGGTACCTTTCGTCAGGGAAGTATTTCTCCTTAAGGCCCCTGTAGCTTTGGCGGGATCTCGGTTGAACAAACCGGCAGTTTGTACCGTCTTCCCCATGCCAACATTTGCCTCGCAGGTAAAATTTGCAGTTCTTTGAGTTCACTCCAAATTTCTTCTTTCCTCGGTTTCTTATTCCATTGGGCCTCGATATTTGAGTTTTCGGTGAGTGTGTTAAATTATAAGGCACAAAAAGAAAATGACTCTCCCCAGACACAACAGTATATAATATAAATAATATATAATATATATGCATACATACACACGTGTATGTACATATATATATATATATATATATACACAAATACACACACAGACTCATACATACATACTTACATACATACATACATACATATACACACACATGCGCGTGCGCACACTCAACATTGTCCACTAACTCCATTGAGTATTAAAAGAAAAGAAGAAAGAAAAAGTCCTATTCGTTTTAAGTCTGTGTTTTCTGATTTCCTTCTTTGTATTATCCTCGCCCTCACCCACCCTTCTCTCCTCCTCTCACACACACACACGCACGCACACACACACGCACACACACACACACACACATACACGCACACACTTCATACAATCCTTCGCTTTCCCACCTTCTGTGGTACGTGTGTACATGTGCATGTGTAAACATGTATGTTTAGTTTGTCCTTATGGGAAGAAAGGAGACATAAGTTTATGAATAATAAATATCACAAATAAAAACATAAAGACCGACCAACATTTCCAACGTTGAAAGCTAATTTCCATCCATTAAAACGTCAATAAAACCATACTGAAAGTGTGGAACATTATGGGCTAACTACTGACCTAATCTTGACGTTTAAATAAAGTAACAGTTCCTTGTAGCAGTAGCAGCAGCAGCAGTAGCAGCAGCAGCAGTAGCATCACCATCACCGTCACCATCGCCACTACCAACACCGCCGCCACCACCACTATTGTGCCTTCAGTGGAAAGGATTATCTATCTATCTATCTATCTATCTATCTATCTATCTATCTTTTTTTTTTTTTTTTTTTTTTTTCCTCTCCCCCCCTTTTTTTTTTTTTTTCCTCTCCCCCCCTTTTTTTTTTTAACCCCCCTTATTTTTGTCCTCTTTCTCTCCTTTTACGATCCCTTTTGATCGAACCTCCCCCTTCCTTTTTTTTTTTTTTTTTTTTTAATACCTTCAAAAGAAAAGCTCTACCTTGTAATTTGTTCTATCTGTGTGCAGCCCTGTGTGGCTAATAAAGAAACATATCTATCTATCTATCTATCTATCTATCTATCTATCTATCTATCACTGCATCAATCAATCTAGATAGACAGACAGACAGATAGACAGGAGACAAACAGGAGACAGACACACAGACAGGCAGACAGACAGATAGACAGACAGACAGACAGATAGATAGATAGATAGATGGATGGATGGATGGATGGATGGATGGATGGATGGATGGATAGATAGATAGATAGATAGATAGATAGATAGATAGATAGACAGACAGACAGACAGACAGACTCTGAAGAAGGTCAATGTCCAAAACGTTACAATTCATCTGGGTGTCGATCTAAGCTCCCAAACTGATACCGTCGTGTATCTTTTATTTTTTGTTCTTTCGTTATGTGTGTGTGTGTGTGTGTGTGTGTGTGTGTGTGTGTGTGTGTGTGTGCTTTGTGGTTTTAGCTGACGTAAAGGTCATCTGGTATAGATTTACGTTTCTTATCAACTTTCTTTGCCATAAGTAACGAGTACTCCAGTCCGTACTGGTACCGTTGTCATTTGCGAATCCTGGATCCTGCTGTTATCAGTTCCAAAATCTTTTTACTACAACAGTTTCTTGAGCACCATCCGGGCAAGGTTTTTGTAAGAAAGGATTGAGCTGTTTATCAGACTACATAGATTAATCCTTTTTGTCAGTCTGGACAGGCATGTCGAAGATGTTTACGGCCGAATCGTTATGTTCTGCGTTTACTTACTTATTTAAGCCCTTTGCTCCTTATGAAGCAAAATGTCCACCGATGACTTATCTCCACTGTTCTCAGCTCTGGGCTGTCTTCTCAGCTTCCCTCCAAATTGGATTCCTGTTTTTGCTTTTTAGCTCTACGTCAGTATCCCGCCTCCTACTACTTTTTAAGGCACCCTCTCTTCCGCCTTCCTTGTGGATTCCAAGTCAGGGTCTAACGTATAATGCAGGTTATTGGCTTCCTAAAGATGTGGCCTAACTAGCCCCGCTTGTCATTCAAGATCTGTTCTACCACTGGCACCTACGCCCTACCTCCCTTCTGTCACAGCTCTTCATTTGTTATCTTATTCTGCTCGGTACATGTTGTATCACTTCTTATCTGTTTTGACATCGAAGTGTCAGTATATTAATTGTTCAGTCGACGTAGCTAACCGACTCGGTGTCTGTGAATATACTCGAACTTCGCAAGTATTCAGCCACCAGAAATAATGTGGTCAGTTGACTCACTGGTACTTGATACAGCTGAGCACTGGGTGTTATCTATTTCCTCACACTTCAAAATTGCTGGCCTTGAGCCAAAACACGAAAGGGTTAGTGATAAATTAAGTACCAGTTACGCACTGGGGTCGGTGTAATCGACTTAATACCTATGTCTGTCCTTGTTTGTCCCCTCTGTGTTTAGCCCCTTGTGGGTAATAAAGAAATAGGTATTAAAGAGGGCGACGAATCAAGCCTACTATTCAAGAAAAGGAACAGTCACTCCGACAAGCTTCCATTTAATAAATTTCAGTCATAAAGCCTTCTAAGATGCTAGGAAGGGAATTTGGTTGCAATTTCTTGCAGTCGCTTGTCCACATGTACATGTGTGTGTGTGCCTGTGTTCCTTTGCGCATTGTTCTTCTGTTTCTTTTGACCATCCAGGATTACAATACATTTTTCCCTATCAACTGAGTGTGTATTTTCCTTTTTAACTTTGTGCAAAATAAACATGAGAAATCGAATACTCCTCCCACCATTTTTTAAATATTTTCAATTCTTTAATTAAGATTAAAACCAGTGGCGAGGTACGGGATATATATACCGCAATAGAACGGGTACTTTATATATGTACGCTTGGTATATTCAACTATGTTGGGACAGCGGTCCACATGGCATTGATTAACACATCACTTTAAATCTGTTACTTCGCAATTTGGGTGCAAGTTAGTGTGGATATGTTTAATGCAGTTAGTGGTGTAACATGGGCAGGTCCACCGGAACAGTTGACCAAGACGCAAAATTGTTAGGGAAACAAAATTTCAAAAGAAAATTATAAAGAGTTAAGAAGCTCGCTTTGCAACCTCGTGGTTTCGGGTTCAGTCCTACGGCACGGCACTTTCAGCAAATGTCTTCAACTTTAGTCCCTGACCGATCAATGCCTTGTGGGTGAATTTGGTTGGCGGAAACTGTGTGGAAGCCCGTCAAACTCGTAGATACCATTTGCATAAAAAAGAAAAAATAACAACCATAGTTAAATCCGTGTTGATGTACATACACGTTATGTTAGCAGTAACATATACACATGAACTAACATGCAGTTATACAGACACATATGTATACGTGTGTGTGTGTTTGTGTGTGTAATATTGCATGAATAACGCAATCAACTTCCATTGGCTTCATAAACTTTTGCTGGCTCCGAGAAAGCTATAATATTTTGCACAAACACTCGGCCCTGAGTGCACTGATTTCATAGCAGAAACAGTTGTAAGCTAAGGTAGATGATTACGTATTTCCTGTTCTCTTGTTATTCAATAATTAATGTTACACTCTGTACTCACCTAACGTTTTATTCTAAAGCATATGTATATTAGGTTTGTATCGCACTGCCTGGCGAAACATGTATGTATGTATGTATGTATGTATGTATGTATGTGTGTATGTATGTATTTATGTGTGTGTGTATGTATGTATGTATGTATGTATGTATGTATTTGCGTGTGTATGTGCGTGTGTATGTATGTATGTATGTATGTATGTGTGTGTGTATGTATGTATGTATGTGTGTGTATGTATGTATGTATGTGTGTATGTATGTATGTATGTGTGTATGTATGTATGTGTGTATGTGTGTGTGTATGTATGTATGTATGTATGTATGTATGTATGTATGTATGTGTGTATGTATGTATGTATTTATGTGTATGTATGTATTTATGTGTGTATGTATGTATGTATGTATGTATTTATGTGTGTATGTATGTATGTATGTATTTATGTGTGTATGTATTTATGTGTGTATGTGCGTGTGTGTGAGTGAGTGGGGGGGGGCAGAGGAAGAGAGCATTCTTCCCATAGTAATAGTTTTGAGAAGTGGTAAAAAGGAGAAATGTCTAGGAAAATCATAAAAACAAACATTATGGTCTGGAAGAACTGTCATTTACAGATTCATAAAAGAAAAATAAATACTTCTTATTAATTCAATTTTCGATAATTCAGTTAACCTTGTTAATTAAATTTCTTCATTCTTTGTAATAAACGTTTTTCTTTCCATGTATGGGTTTGTAAATTAAATGAAAATTATTGTGTTTTTAATGTTTACTTTTAAATATATTTTTGCTGTCGATATTCATTAACACTGTAATGTATGATTTATTTTTACCAAACTTTGGAACGGCTTAGCCCACTGATTCTCAATAGGTTTGACTTCGTGGAACGTTGGATATCAAATTAAAATTAAAGAATACTGGCGCACTGCGTATGGAAAATTAAAAACAAAAAAGAAACTGGTTTTGAAATTTAGAAGTATATAGAAAAGTACTGCTTCCTTTGTTTCATGAATTAAACTTTTGTGTAACGAATAGGAACACCTAACCATATAGTTGCAAAACGAATTTCTTATCTAAATACTCATTTCTGCATTCTTTGGCGAAAACGGGGAAAAAGTCAATACCGCATTTTCCGGCGTAGAAGTCGAATTTATCAGGCGAAAATTTACAGGCAGCAAAAAAAAATAAGTCGAATTATACACCAAGACGACTTTGGAGGACCAAAAAATGCAGCAGGATTTGGGAAGCTAGTGACGTTGTTTGAATGTTTCCACTATGGAAGCACTCCGTCAGTTACGATGATGAGGGTTCCGGTTGATCCGAATCAACGGAACAGCCTGCTCGTGAAATTAACGTGTAAGTGGCTGAGCACTCCACAGACACGTGCACCCTTAACGTAGTTCTCGGGGATATTCAGCGTGACACAGAGAGTGACAAGGCCGGCCCCTTGAAATACAGGTACAACAGAAACAGGAAGTAAGAGTGAGAGAAAGTTGTGGTGAAAGAGTACAGCAGGGATCACCACCATCCCCTGCCGGAGCTTCGTGGAGCTTTTAGGTGTTTTCGCTCAATAAACACTCACAACGCCCGGTCTGGGAATCGAAACCGCGATCCTATGACCGCGAGTCCGCTGCCCTAACCACTGGGCCATTGCGCCTGCCTACCCTATATGCCTACATCGATTTGTATACTGGAAAATACAGTATTTCAATTGACTGGTGATTAACGTAAGGCAAGGACAATGGAAGGAAATGGAATGAAAGGAGGTCAGATTCTTGGAGATGCCTTAATCGTCCAAAGTGGCAGTTCTGCGTCCCTTTGTGTTTCCTTTCGCTTTCGCTCTTAGACGTGGACATCTAAGAGCGAAAACGAATTGTCCGTAAATATTCGGAGAGGGTTACAGTGCTAAGAATAGCAGCCATGTTACTTCGACTACTTGCCGGATAAAAAAAGAGAGACATGATAAGTCACCCAGATGCCGGGTAATAAAAAGGGAGAGGCAAAGTGCCAGATGAAAGAATAAGAGAGAATTTGGCATGGGTTCTGTATTTATATATGTTAGAAAGCTGGAAGCAGGTCGTGAGATCATAGGAAGTGGATGTGTTTATCTGTGTAGAACTAAATTACACTAAGATGTTCAGGAAAAGTTGGAGGTGTATGACAGTTGACTCTTGTAAATTTACAAGTACGGATGCCGAGATCATTGGAAAGAATCTGACAGAAAAATCTAGACTAAGGTTTCGATTCCTGGTTAAGACTCCTGGAAACCAACTGTTTCACTCACACACATACACGCACACACGCACGCACGCACGCACGCACGAACACGAACACACGCACACACACACACACACCCACACACACACACACACGCGCGCACGAACACGAACACACACACACACGCACGTACACGAACACGAACACACAAATACACACACACACGCACGAACACGAACACAAACACGCACACACACACACACACGCACACGTATTTTAGTTTCAAGTAAATACTTGGATGATTGAATACTTCTATAACATGATATTGCTAGGCGTTTTTATTTTCTTTTAAAATTTTTCATTATGCATCATTTAAAAGCCTGCGGCCAGTTACGCTCATACACGTGTCATAGGTTATCCGTTTACTTTCCTCGACAGTATCCAAAGTTTGAGGACTGACGAAGATATTTACTCATCAACAGACAACAGCCATTAGCTTGCGCATAAGTCTGTGTCCGTCACTTTCTTTCACTCTCTCTGAAATTACTTCTAAAAGTCGTCTGGGCGATCTTTCGTCACTAGTAGACCTTTCCGTCGATTTCCGTAAAATTTTTTTTTTTTTTTTACATATGGGCTTGCGGGAACTTTTGAAGTAATATACATACATATCCACATACACCGAGTAAAAAATTTCAGTTATCTCTTTCTTTCACACATTACTCTGTCTCTTCACACACACTAACAGAAGCACTTCACTTACACAACATACTGTCTGTCTCCCACACCCCATCAAACACACACACATGTACATCAATGCTTGCCATGCACGGTAACTTCAAAAGAACTTCCCTCGTCATAAAATCGATTTCTCTTAGTCTCTTTCGCTCTCATTACTTCAAAAGTTCCCGCAAGCCCATATGTAAAAAAAAAAAAAAATTTTTTACGGAAATCGACGGAAAGGTCTACTAGAGACGAAAGATTGCCGTCGTCTGTTTCTTTGAACTAGCAAACTGCTTACAATATCCACTCATGAAACTCACTTCCCAGATCCAGCACCAAGCACTTTTGTCCAACTCTTCTTTCCGGAATGTAGCCTCTCAAATTCCTTTCCGTTCATCGTTTTTCCTTGTAGAAATTCAGTGGAGGCGCAATGGCCCAGTGGTTAGGGCAGCGGACTCGCGGTCATAGGATCGTGGTTTCGATTCCCAGACCGGGCGTTGTGAGTGTTTATTGAGCGAAAACACCTAAAGCTCCACGAGGCTCCGGCAGGGGATGGTAGTGATCCCTGCTGTACTCTTTCACCACAACTTTCTCTCACTCTTTCTTCCAGTTTCTGTTGTACCTCTATTTCAAAAGGCCGGCCTTGTCACTCTCTGTGTCACGCTGAATATCCCCGAGAACTACGTTAAGGGTACACGTGTCTGTGGAGTGCTCAGCCACTTACACGTTAATTTCACGAGCAGGCTGTTCCGTTGATTCGGATCAACCGGAACCCTCGTCGTCGTAACCGACGGAGTGCTTCCATTGTAGAAATTCACATCAAACTAAACTTTATCCTCTTTGAATACGAAAATATAGGAGGGCCTGATAAAGCTCGTGCAACCGTTCTTTCTTCTCTTCCTCTACTTATTTAAAACGTAGTAGTAGCAGTAATAACAGCAGCAGCAGTAGCAGTATTAGTAGTAATAGTAGTTTTTGTTGTTGTGTAACATAATCACCTGTTCTTTCCTCTCTCCGCGAAATTTCAGGGTCTTTACCAATAAAAAAAAGCCGTTATTATTTATTTATTATTCGGCAACATTAGTCCCGACTTCAAAGAACTGTTTGAATAAACGCCACTAAACGCAGTTTTATGATGCTTTGTTAGTTCACGATCATTTGTTTATTTTCCCTAAGATTAAACATCTTCTCGCGCAGAAATATTTGAACTTAAAGTTCCAGTTGAACAGACAAAAACGTAGGCTCAGTAATTGGAGGTTTTACTAAAGCTCCTTGATCCGCCTTGTTTTGGAATAAAAAACGCGAGCTTGTCAATAAAACCTCGACAAAACATTGTTGATCAATGTCAGAATAGACTTGATTTAAATATAATTCTTTAGGGTGTTAATACTTAAACGAAAGTGCATAATACTTCACCAATACCAATAAAAATGTAAATCACAATCATATTTTAATTTTAATTTTTAACCCTAAAAAAGAAATGTTGCAAGGCTCAACTAGTAATATTTTCTACCGTAGGCAGAAGGCCTGAAAATCTGAGAAAATCGATAACATCAATTTCAGTGGTCAACTTATTTTATCAATCCTGAAATGATGAAAGGCAAAGTCGACCTCGGTAGAATTTGAACTCAGAGTAAAAAGACGGATGAACTGTCGTTAAAATTTTCGGCCAGCATGCTAACGATTCAGCCAGCTCGAAACTTAAAGTTCAACCAATAACTTAACGATCCTAAGAGATGAATAAATAAAATCAACTCTGGCTGGACTTGAACTCAGTTGGGCGTAATTAATTAGTTAATATGTTTAGTCTCATATTCTAACGTTTCTGTCATGTCACTACCGTATGATTTCAACTCCGCATGAAGATCGATAAGGACATGATCAATAAGGACATGTTGAACTTTGCAAACTACGACTCAGACTTCATGAAGACCAACATCAGCGGTGATGAGACATGGGTTTATGGTCTCTGCTCAATGTGTTCGTTCGGTCATCCTGCGTGGAAACGAAATCCGACGAGCGCGCACTACACGTCTATACATATTTCTTTACTACCCAGAAGGGGCTAAACACAGAGAGGACAAACAGGGACAGACAAACGGATTAAGTCGATTATATCGACCACATTGCGTAACTGGTACTTATTTAATCGACCCCGAAAGGATGAAAGGCAAAGTCAACCTCGGCGGAATTTGAACTC
Organism: Octopus sinensis; assembly: GCF_006345805.1. Lineage (NCBI taxonomy): Eukaryota > Metazoa > Mollusca > Cephalopoda > Octopoda > Octopodidae > Octopus > Octopus sinensis. The sequence continues at coordinate 183,776,355 of NC_042998.1, forward strand.
AGAACGTAACGGCAGACGAAATACCTATTTCTTTATTACCCACAAGGGGCTAACATAGAGGGGACAAACATGGACAGACATAGGTATTAAGTCGATTACATCGACCCCAGTGCGTAATTGGTACTTAATTTATCGACCCCGAAAGGATGAAAGGCAAAGTCAACCTCGGCGGAATTTGAACTCAGAACGTAACGGCAGACGAAATACCGCTAAGCATTTTGCCCGGCGTGCTAACGTTTCTTATTTCTTTATTGCCCACAAGGGGCTAAACATAGAGGGGACAAACAAGGACAGACAAAGGCGTTAAGTCGATTACATCGACCCCAGTGCGTAATTGGTACTTAATTTATCGACCCCGAAAGGATGAAAGGCAAAGTCGACCTCGGCGGAATTTGAACTCAGAACGTAAAGGCAGACGAAATACCGCTAAGCATTTCGCCCGGCGTGCTAACGTTTCTGCCAGCTCGCCGCCTTAGACTACACGCCTATACCGTAGGCGTAACAGCTGGGAACTAACGCGGCCTACCTGCACGAAAGCTTTCGTTGCATGCGCAGGAAAGATGACGTTGCTTCTCAACCTAAAGGGTTTTTCTCGCACGGCAAAAAACTTTATATTTGGCGGGAAAAAAAATAAAGTCAGACACTTTTTGGACGTAACTCATATATGTAAACATACACCTGTTCCCGTCAGTTCTTTTTCTATCGTTGCTAGGTTTGTTCAAAGCTCTACATAATATTACACACACACACACACAAACACACACACACACACACACACACCACACACACACACACACACACACACAAACACACACACGAGCGGAACACTGAAATTATATGCCTGTAAAAACATTACAAAACAGCCTAAATACAACAAACATTTATCTACCTAAATGTGTGTGTGAGAGAGAGAGAGAGAGAGAGAGAGTGTGTGTGTGTGTGTGTGTGTGTGCGTGTGTGTGTGTGCGAGAGGGAGTATTTGTGTATGTGTGTGCGTGCGCGCATGTGTGTTATATCTATATTAATCTTTTGCTTTCATCTCTTGTTTTATATTTCTTTGTTTCCTGAATTTATAGCGTTTCCTCTGCGTTGCTTCTCATTCTCCAATTTCTCCCGTGACCTCACACCAGTCGATGAGTGTATGTACACCTTTCACAGTCAGTTGGAGTTCATCCAATAAATTCTCCTATAATTAGCTCAGGTCCTCAATTTCACCAACGCAATTCCTTTTATGAAGGTGTTCTCCCTTCAACTGTAATAACCAAAAAGCGAATCAATAAAATCCTATTAGAAGTGCGAGGGGGTGAGCTGCGTGTTCCATAAAATAACATTGGGGGTGATTAATTGATTCATTAATAACAACTGAATCCCTATACTAGGGAAATAAATTTAATAATTATTCCTTACAGAGGTATAAAGCTACATGTTTTTTGTTAAAGGTGGGGAGAAACGGGAAGTTTTGGTGTCAATGCTCTCCTAAGAGTATAAAGCAATTTACGAGGGGTTGTTGCAAAGTTCCTGGTATTGGGTAAAAGAAAATACAGGAGGATCGGTTAATTATGATTTTATTCAATACTAGCAGTATCGCCCGACGTTGCACGGGTTTGTAAGGGAAATAACTATATAAGCATTTTTAGAGAGTTACTTCCCTTATAGATGCCAATTCGGGCTTTCTTAGCCATTTCTGTTTTGGTGTCTTCAAGCCATGAAGTCGTTGTTCTAAAAGAACGCTGGTCTCCTTGACAACGCTTTACGACGTTGATTTCCTTACACTCCCTTCCCCACAGCTTCATGAGGGAGGGAAGAAGGGGGAGAAGCAAACAGGTGCAGGTGTGACCATGGACGCCAACTCCGCCGCCATCGACACACGAAAAATTATGCATTAAAATGGAATAAAAAATGATGTTAAATTATTTTTAAAATCGTAGACTCATCGTAGACGCGCGCTAATAGCCAGACGGGCTCGATATGAATCACGACTATAACATACCCGAATTTGGTTAAACTGCACCGCAAAATGTGGGAGTAGTTAGGAATCTAAATCGAAGGGGACAAACAATCACACAACTACAGTTTTATATATATAGATATTCCTCTCTCAGATTCACACACTTACTGCAGCAGTTCTTGAGTTTTTCTAAGCCCTGTAAAAGAACTCAGAATGTTGGGTGCCAATCAGACCTTTCGCGACACCTTTAAAACAAGGAACTTCTCAGCACCCCCTCGTACACTTCGATGAAATTAAAATCAGAACTGAAAGGACTTGGAAACTCACGGTTTAGTATATTTTTGTGGTGATCCTTCGGTATAGGTACCGTAAGTACCGGAAATGGCTTTGTTTACATTTCTGAAGATAACAGAAACCCTTTTCTCCCCCCCCTAACCCCCCCCCCCGTATATATATAAAAAAAACACTTTCTTGAAATGTATCCGGTACTTCCGGTACCTATACCGAAGTTACGCCTTTTTTTTTTTGTCTTTCTTGAGTCCTAGTACGCCAATGATCGGGATCATAACATTCCTCTGAACGAGGCTCCGGTCTGTTGCAGGAATGAAGGACTGCAATTTTGAGGGGAGGGAACAAGTCAAGCACTTGACTGGTACTTTATTTTATCAATCTCGAAAGTCGATGTCAATAAGATTTGAACTCAGAACATCAAGAAATGCGGCTAAACATTTTGTCCGGCATGTTAATGAATCTGCCGGATCGCCGCCTATGGTTTAGTATTAACATCGTCAGTGGAGGCGCAATGGCCCAGTGGTTAGGGCAGCGGACTCGCGGTCGTAGGATCGCGGTTTTGATTCCCAGACCGGGTGTTGTGAGTGTTTATTGAGCGAAAACACCTAAAGCTCCACGAGCTCCGGCAGGGATGGTGGTGATCCCTGCTGTACTCTTTCACCACAACTTTCTCTCACTCTTACTTCCTGTTTCTGTTGTACCTGTATTTCAAAGGG
>NC_042998.1:183784309-183791809 GCF_006345805.1 Octopus sinensis
TTTCTTCAGTTTCAAAAAAAAAAAAAAGAAGAAAAGAAAAAAGAAAGAAAAAGAAAAAAAAAAGGAAAAAATTCAAATTTCACTGCATGAAATATTCTTATAAGATATACCCGTGATCTGTTGTTTATATAACCTGACTTGGTCTAATAATTTTGTTCCTGTTTGATCAATATGGTTCCACTGTACCTTCCTGCTCTCCTTGGTTTCTGATTACAAATATCTTGGGTCATACATATCATCATCTGGAAAAGACTTTCTACCTAGAAAGGGTATGGCCTGGTCAGCCTGTAATGACATGCATAAGATCTGGTCATCAAATCAAAGTAGAGACCTCAAACTTGAAATCTTCAAAGCCACAGTCGAACCAATTCTACTATACGGCTCAGAAACCTGGACGTTATCAAAGAAGCTTGAGAGGCGGTTGGATGGAACCTACACTCGCCTCCTTATGAGAGCTCAAAATCTCCCGTGGAAGCGCCATCCAACCAAAATGCAAATATATGGGAAACTACCACCTGTGTCATCTCTTCTGAAAGGTAGGAGAGTCCAGTTTGCTGGACATTGTTGTAGAGCTGAAAAAGAGGTAATTTCTACTCTTCTCCTCTGGAAGCCATCAACCCGCAATACCAGAGGGCGCACACTCTCCTACCCTGATGTAATCTCCAGGGATACAGGTATCTAGCAACAGGACCTCCGTAATGCCATGATGGACCGTGAAGTCTGGCGAAGCATAGTAAATTCCATTGTCTCGACCACAGTCGAACAATGATGATGATGAATGATGCCCTCCTTGCTTTTTTTCTCCATTACCTCGACCCTTCTCTTACTACCACCCAACACGCACATATCACGTACACATCGCACACCAATTACAAGCACACTTACACACCCATACATATCTCTTGTCTCTAAGCATTTCTGTCCAGAGTTCAGTCCAGCCTTTAAACTTTTGTAACTAGGTGTTTATTTACAATAAACACGCCTTACTCTAAAGCTTCACTAAACTCTAAACTGTAACCTTCACGCTCCCAAAGCAAAAAGTTAAATTTTCCATTAGTATCCATATAAAACCAATTACAACTAAACCTAGTGACATAGCTGCTGATCAACTAACCTTTTCACCTACATACATTCTCTTTTGAATCCTTAAATGATAACCTTGTGTTCTGAAGCTGGCAGAGCTAAATAAACACTTGCATGATTAAATTCTGAACAATAACACAACTACAAATTTAATCAATAAAAATCTTCCATAATATCGTTCCATCACAACCTATCCCATAACCTAATTATCATTCAACGGAGCTCCATATATCCTAGAAAAATTTTAACTTAACAGAGACTATATTCAAGACGAACTCAAATGTACCACAGATCGATGATGGCTTAGCAAATCGAAAATTCGAAGTCACTGTCAATACTATTCTATATGAATGTATATATATGCACGCACACACACACACACACACACACACACACACACCACACGCGCGCACTTATATATGACGGACTTCTTTCCGTCTGCCAAATCCACTTACAATGATTTAATCGGCTGGAGGCAATTGTAGATGACACTTGCCCAGTGGAACTGAACCCTGGACCATATCGTTGGGAAGCATGCTTCATACCACGCAGCCATGCCTGATACATACACATACACATACACACACACACATATATATATTATACCAATACTGAATACATCGTTTTAGCAAGAATCTAATACTTATAGATTTACTCGTGAGTTTGAGTTCTATCCCATTTATTTAGAACTTCAGCTTTTATTTTTTCATTGATTTTTCTTTATAATATTTCTAATACATTTTGCGAACTAATTAAATTTAAAACTATTTAATTTTCATTTTAAAAACATACATTTAACCGTTATATCACTTAAATGAAATGTTGGTTCAAATTTTTAGCAATAATGCTACCCTTTCATAAATAACACCAGCCTACGATATATTTTCATAATCTATAGAAAATAATATTTCAAACACATTCACTTGATGGATAATGGTTTTTTCGATCAAGGTCATTTTATTTGTAAGATAGCATGAAAGTACGTATACGTAGCTAATACATCTAGAAAGTATTTATAAATTACACCCGGTTTTTATTTTGTTTATAGCTGGTCTAGATAGCAGTATATAAATGCGAAAATTATTCTATCTAGTAAGTTTAATTTTTAAATCGATAAGTTTTCTTTCTCTTAATGCGTATAAACTTGGACTATGGATAAATTAAACTTATTACATCATATCGAAATAACTTACCCAATATTGAAAGAAAAATTCATCTTGCCTGGTATTTATTGAAAATTCACTTTCGAGGTTGCATATTATCCCTTTTATAAGAAAATATCTATCTATCTATCTATCTATCTATCTATCTATCTATCTATCTATCTATCTATCTATCTATCTATCTATCTATCTATCTATCTATCTAAGGGCGAATAGCACCGCGAGTGTCGCGTTGCTCTCAAGCAACTCTGCCGTCCTGGGTCGACCTTAAGTGACTTCAACACAACCAAAGCATTCTATAGGGGTTTAGTGGAGGGGAGGTACGACGACGAGCTCGGGGCTAACCTGGACGTCGACGAGGAGTACCTGACCCGCCTGTTCAGGACGACTTTCGGGCCAGGGCCCATGGACAACTTCCAGAGATCCCTGGCCTGGCAGTGCTACCGAGAAGCGCTACCCGTTCGGGATAAGCTCTACAGACACGGCTCGAGAAACACGGGGCCGACCTGCCCGAGATGCGGTCAGAGCGACGAAACCGTTCTGCACGCACTCGTTCAGTGTCCAACAATTTCCGACCTGTGGGCTTATGTCGAACAACTGCTGTCACGTGTGGGACGAGTCGGTTTATCAGCTGAGTCTATCGTCAATATTGTCACACCTCCTTCCTTCAAACGGGAAGGAAGAGCTATTTTCATCATCCTTGTGGCTATGGCGAAAGAATGTATCTGGTGGACGCGTCTGAAAGGATTGGAGACAAACACTTTCCTCTCTGGTCAATCTCTCATCAACTTCTTCAAGTACCACTTGAAAAGGAAAGTGAGAGTAGAGAGGCAAGTTTTGTCTAGCGAATGTTTTAAAAAAAGATGGGTGAATGTAGCAAGAATGGCACGTATGAATGACGAAGCCACCTTGAGCATAGTCCTATGAACCCAGAAATCGAAAACAGAGAGTTGCTTATTTGCAAAAAAAAAAAAAAAAAAAGAAATAAAATGTGACTTCATTGACCGAGGTTACCGTGGTCTTTTCCGTAGGCTTTTCTTTCCACGGGTAAACCTCACCTGTCCTCCCCTTTACACTTCATATTGACATTTCTGTGATAACGATCCCTATTGATCAATTTTTTTTTTTTTCCCTCTCCCCCTTTTTTTTTAACCCCCTTTTTTTGTCCTCTTTCTCTCCTTTTACGATCCCTTTTGATCGAAACTCCCCTTCCTTTTTTTTTTTTTTTAACCTTCAAAAGAAAAGCTCTACCTTGTAATTTGTTCTATCTGTGTGCAGCCCTGTGTGGCTAATAAAGAAACATATCTATCTATCTATCTATCTATTTATCTATCTATCTATCTATCTATCTATCTATCTATCTATCTATCTATCTATCTATCTATCATTATTATTATTATTATTATTATTATTATTATCTTTATTATTATTATTTTGCTAGTGCTTGTAAATTTTGTTATCAGGTATTCTATCTTGAGATTTGGTGACCAGAGTTCCCCTCATATCTCAATCAGGTCGACAAAGCGAGTTTCAATTCCATTTTCTTTCAGGCTCTTTTATTATTATTATTATTATTATTATTATTATTATTATTATTATTATTATTATTATAATAATAATAATAATAATAATAATAATAATAATTATTATTATTATTATTATTGCCTTTACACGGCTTCTAACACGGGAGATGTATTACAGTATCAGCTGTTCACTACCAGTGAACTAAGGTAACATCTCTTATTTTCGAACACCTTCCGGAGTATTCGAGCGGTTCCAAGCAGTGCTGTTTTCTGCAAGTGCTACACCCTTATTGCAGCCCTATTTGTTCGAGATTTTTGCTCACTGTTCCCAGGCCTCCGACAATTATTGGTACTACTGCCACCTTTTTCATCGACCACAACTGCTTAACTTCCCAAGCTAACCTGTCATACCTCCCGACTTTTCTCTCTTCCTTATCGCATACCTTGTTGTCAGCTGGGCATGCTATATCTATGATCCAGCACAGTTTGTTTTCTTTCTCAATTAAGACTATGCCTGGCTTCCTATTCTCTATCTCATGGTCGCACTGAATAATAAACTCCCATGAGGTCTTTGTATTTCTATTTTCGACGATGCCTTCAGGTTTGTGGTCGTACCAATTTTTTGCTCAGTCAAGTCCATACTTGTTGCAAAGTGTCCAATGGACAAGCCTAGCTATATTGTCGTGGCATTTCTTATATTCCTTCTGGGCTATTGGCGTACATTAGCTGGCTATATGCCATACGGTTTCACCGTTTTGTCCACAGATTCTGCACGTATCACTTTCTGCTGTGTTGTCTATTCTGTATTTTATGTAGTTTGTTCTTAGTGCTTGCTCTTGGGCAGCACAGATTAGAGCCTCCTTTCCGGTTTTAAATCACTTTTAGACATCCAAAGCCATCTTTTTCTCTGTCTGTCTTATCTTCAACATCCCTATGAAATTGGCCATGCATTCTTTTCTTTACCCACCTATTTTCAGTTCCATTCGTTTTCAATTTCTTATATAGTGCTTTATCATTGCAATCTTTCATCCTGCACAAGCCTGACCTTTTTACTTCTAAGAATAGCGGTTCTGTAGCATTTTTTACATACCATGCTATGTTGTTTTCTTCTGCGCTAATGCTGTGTTCGCATCCAATAAGTCCTTTTCCCCCTCTTTTTCTTGGTACATACAGTCTGTCTGTGTCACATTTTGGGTGGAGTGACCCATATCTAGTTAGCAACTTCCTTATCTTTCTATCTAAGTTGTTTAGTTCGTCTACTCTCCATGCGATTACCCTGCTCCATATCTAAAGTGTGAAACCGCCCAGCTGTTGATAGCTTCGATCTTATTCCGTCCATTTAATTTCGACTTAAGGATCAGTCTCAGTCTGCGTAAGTACTCCACCTTAAATCTTTCTCTCATTTTTTTCTCCATCAATTTATCCATTTCCAAAATCCCAAGTACTTATAGCCCGTCTCTTCTATCTGCTTCATAACCTCTACCGACGATATCGTTAGCCCGTCCATTCATTTGATTTTGTCTCTCTTCAAGACTAACACATCACACTTTCTCAGTCCAAACTCTATTCTGATATCAGCACTGAAGTTATACACCGTATCAGCGAGGGAACTGACTTGGGCTTCATCTTTACCATAAAGTTTGAGGTCATCCATGAATAACAAATGGTTGACTTTTGGTTGGCGGCTTTCGAATAAATACCCAGCTTTTACTTTCCTCAGAATCAGTGTTAGTGGTATCAAGCACAGTACAAAGCTCAGTGGAGACAGGCAGTCCCCTTGGAAGATGCCCCTCCCAATTTCTACTGTCCCTAAACTTCTTCCGTATGCTGTCAGGTTCGTCCTCCAATTCGCCATACTTTTTCTAAGCAATCGCTCAACATTCGATTCAATACCATATAGGGTCATACACTCTATATGGTGTTTATTTTGTACTAGTTTTTCTAGCTGTATAACGCCTCTACCACCTTTGATACGTTGTATATATAGCCTTTCTATGTCAGATTTTTGGTGGTGCATCCTAAATCCTGTCATTATTTTTCATATTTTCCCTTTTTTTTTTATTAGTTCATTTAGAGTCCAGTTAATAATATTGTAGCTGTAACTTATAACTAGGAGGGCTAGAGTGTTGGTACCTATTATCTTGTTTTTCGCATTGATCTCTGTTTTCAGCATTAATCTAACTCTCTATATCATCATCACCACCACCACCACCACCATCATCATCATCATCATCATCATCATCATCATCAGTCTTTAAGTTTCAATTTTATTATAGGCGAAAAGAAGAAGACAGAAAAAAAGATAGAAAAAAAGAGGAAAGAAAAAAGGAGAATATTTAATCAAACAGTTTTGTGTAAATTTGATGAAATTCTCCCGTCATTTTATTCATTCCTCCAGGGCGTAATGTTAAGGACCCGCAGACATATTTCTCCTCGTGCATTTTGAGAAGTGGAAGTGAAGTAGATTAAGAATATTTTCTAAGAATATGCGCTTTCAGGTCTTTTTCAAAATTGCAGCCGTTTGAAGCAAATATTCAGCAATCTCTACCGAATTTCTGTTATTGTGTCTGATGTCATACCTATACCTATTAAATCTTTTGTTTAGTTGTTCTGTTGTACAATCACATGTGCACGACAGTGTGATCTTATATCAAGATAAACAACACATGACCTTGCAGGTGGGGCCCAGTTAGAATTTTCCTCAGGCCGAGTAGCCTATCCCTCTCAAAAGGTGCCTGAATAAGGTTTGTTTAAGGATGATGAGCGAAACACCCATGTTTCCAGAAGTGAATTATTCAAATCCCAAAGAATCCCTCTCAACACATGGCTATGATGCTCCCCCACTACTTCTGCTCGTGATCAGAGATGCACATATCGTCAGCCACTAAGGGACATGCTCAACTGGTTATGGTCAAACAACTGATAAGCAAATCTGTGGTATTGAGCAGAATATTTACTGTAGCCCATCTTTTATACCAAGACAAAACAATGTACATGATAACACTTCCAATCAGTTAAGATCAGAAGCCACGAGAACCACTGTCTGGTACTGCATCAGGGCATTTATTTATTTATTTATTTATTTATTTATTTATTTATTTATTTATTATTATTATTATTATATTATTATTATTATTATTATTACTATTACTATTACTATTATTATTATTATTACTATTACTATTATTATTATTATTAGTATTATTATTATTATTACTATTACTATTACTATTATTATTATTATTACTATTACTATTATTATTATTATTATTATTATTATTATTATTATTATTATTATTATTATTATTATTATTATATTATTATTATTATTAGTATTATTATTATTATTAATATTATTATTATTAATATTAATATTATTATTATTATTATTATTATTATTATTATTATTATTATTATTATTATTATTCAGTAGTTTTAATTTTATAGCGTACTTTCACTTCACTACCGAGCGCAGCTCTGTGTACCTTAGGTATGTGCTGTGATTTGTTGTGATGCTCTGATGGTTATTGTATTGAAAGTGTTTTGCGTAGGAAGTGTGCAGTGCCTAGTAGTGCAATTTTCTGTATGTTATATGTGTTTGTAAGTCCTGGTGTTTTGATTATGTATTTGTCTGAATATTTTTTTATCATGCCTAATGCACCTACTATGATAGGAATTGTTTCTGTTTTTAGATTCCACATTCTAGTTACCTCTATTTCCAGGTCTTTGTA
>NC_042998.1:183796809-183809309 GCF_006345805.1 Octopus sinensis
AAATAACTCCAATTTCAGCTTCAATGTGGCTTGCTATATTATGCTGGAAGAGATAAACTGCATCTGCTGCACTGATGTTGGTGTGTGTGTGTGTGCGTGTGTGTGCGCGCGCGCGTGTGTGTGTGTGTGTGTGCACGTGTATCTGCGCGCGCGTGCGTGTGTGCAAAAAAAAAACATGTCGCAGTTAACTTGAAATGAGAGTCAGTTTGCTATCAAAAGATACTTTTTCACAGCAAAAATTATTGCGAGAACTCTGGTTGGGTTACAAATTTTGAAAGGTATTGGGATCTTTTCGGTTTGAACGGCAGTTTTTTCTTGCGGTGTCATATGAAATTGTCACCCATAATTATGACCCGAGTATCGATCTATTGCATTTCAATCTGTTTTAGGTTTAAGGTTAGGGTTAGGGGTGAGGGAAGGGTATCTTTTTTTTCTTCAGAAATGTAAATATACCCAATCTGTTTCTTAAACGAGGGACATATTCATACGGCACAGAATATTTTCACCTCAATAGACGTCATTGATTGGTTGAAATTGAAGAAAAATAACAACAAATATCTTACAAACTATAGAATTTTCTCAATAAAGCCAAGAGAAAAAGATGTTTTATAAACACATTCTACCAGTATACGAAGTTTAAAAGTGTTTAGTTACGTGGAAATTATTTTAAAAAACTGCCGTTCAAACCGAAAAGATTCAGGTAATGTCTATTTGTGTCAAAAAGAGAAGGCGAAAATAAACGGTAAACTTAAACTTTATAGCATTTGTCGTATTTCCGGCCCCATTTTCTACCCGAATCTTACTGTGATCAATCGTCGAAGGAATAGTACACTTTCACCCCTATTAAACAGTTGTTCTCTTAAGTACAGAGAAGCAGCATGATAAATAATACAGCGGAAACTCTGCTAATTTCGTTTGTGACACCTTTCTCTTTCCGTATCATTTATAACTGCCTAGCAACATTAATAATGATACTTCTGTCCCGGCCCTCATGGCATTCAGTTTCGCTGCCGCCGCCGCCGCCGCCGCCGCCTCACAGCAGCAGCAGCAACAACAACAATTTTTTTTTCCAGTTCTTAAGATTCATGACTTATAGGTTCCAGATTTGAAGTAGCATTGTTAAGATATGGAGAAGAAAAGAGCTGAGGACTGAAACTGACTGCAGGATGAAATACATAATACGAAAGAGTGACAAAAAAAAAAGGGGGGAATGAAAGACGGAGAGAGGAAGGAACGGAGGGAGAGCGAGAGGAGAGAGAGAGAGTGAGTGAGAGAGAGAGAGAGAGAGAGAGAAAGTGTGTGTGTATGTGTGTGTGTATGTGTGCGTGTGTGAGAGCGTGCGTGAGATATTTATTTCTTTATTGCCCACAGGGGGCTAAACATAGAGGGGACAAACAAGGACAGACAAACGGATTAAGTCGATTACATCACCCCAGTGCGTAACTGGTACTTAATTTATCGACCCCGAAAGGATGAAAGGCAAAGTCGACCGGCGGAATTTGAACTTCCGAGGTCGACTTTGCCTTTCATCCTTTCGGGGTCGTGAGATATTGTGTTCGTATAGCCCCAAGTCAGGTCTGATTGAGCAGACAATGTACGCAGAGATGGGCGTATAAGACTTGGTCAGAGCGGGACAGTTACTGTCTCCTGTGTTACCCATCACAGTGCTTAAGGTTAATAATGAGACTCTTGAGGTTTCAGCTATTTGTGAGTGTATGTGTGTGTTTTTTTTTTTAAATATATTTGTCTATACTGAGTAAGAGAAAGAGATAGGTGTTTTAGTAATTTCATTATAATAGTGTTCGTGGTGTTACATATACATAACAGAAAGTTTTCAGGTTAACCTGAATGGCACGTAGGAGGTAATCAATAGTTGCATGTATTATAACATGATGTTGTAAGATTGATTATATTGAACTAAGACGAAACAGTTGAACTTGTAACAGATAATACAGTTATATATTTAAGAGATGAAGAATTATGTACATTATTTACATTATTTACATTTGACGGATATTTGCCCTCATCTTGTTTGTTGTTAACACAACGTTTCGGCATATGGCGTAGTGATTAAGAGCGCGGGCTACTAACCCCAAGATTCCGAGTTCGATTCCAAGCAGTGACCTGAATAATAATAATAATAATAATAATAATAATAATAATAATAATAATAATAATAATAATAATAACAACAACAACATCGAAAAATACCTTTGAAATGAGAACCCAGGTTCGGAAAATTCCCCAAGATACCTGATGAAGGTTGGAGGGTATATCAGCCGAAACGTTGTGTTAACAACAAACAAGATGAGGACAAATATCCGTTAAATGTAAATAATGTAAATATTGTAACACATAACTTGCTCAGTCCATTCTTTTTATATGTAACTAGTAGAGATACCCGGCGTTGCTCGGGATTAAAATAGTATAGTTTGTGAGTGGGAGTATGTAACTTGTGAACCCATCGAAAAGCTATCAGTGGATATACTCGCCTTTGAGCCGGTCAGTGCTGCGTCTAACACGACCCATCGTATGGTTGACAATCAAATGAATAGAGGTGGAATGGAGATATTGTATGTAAATGGGTACATTCTGGAATGAGTACATTCGGGGAAGTGAACTATTGAAAGACGTTGAGGGGGAGCTGGTGGTGCTGGCAATCTTACCTTACCGCCTGAGTAGCACATGCCGCTAGTTTCATTTGGAAATTTGAAAGCTTTGCAGAAACAACAATTTGAGTGTAGCATACCAATTTGTACATGATTATCATTTTTATAAGGATAGGATGGATCATATCTGAAAGCAACTCCTGGTGTTGTGAAGAACGAATTTGCATGTGATCTATTTCTGAGAGCTTATTATATTGGACCTATGTCTAATCTGGCGTGCTAAACGTTGTTCTAATGACTCAGCATTAAGTATTGAAGTATGCCTTAGCTGATCTTGGGAAAGTCTCATCTCCTTTCTTTCTTGAGACTCCATTTGACGTGCTGCAGCATGCCTCTGCTGATCTTGAGAAAGTCTCATCTCCTTTCTCTGTTGAGACACTCGCCTTCAGTTTTCTGCAATCGTCCTCGCTTTATACATGTTTCTGCAGAGATTACATCTTTTCTTTGGTGGCATATTTTTTCAACATCGTAAAAAAAAATTATGATCATAGAAAAAATATACATAAATCTATATTTTTGTAAGATTTGTATGTATATAGTATGTTCGTATTTTTGTATGCAGTGTAAATTAACGAAATATAAACAAATGAACGAAATAGCACATGTATGGAACTGCTAATTTAACGGTAAATTATTACTGAGAGACAAAAAAATTTTATATTTTACCTTGCAACTGCTGCGATAATTATTTATTTCTTTACTAAATACCTATTTCTTTATTACCCACAAGGGGCTATACCGAGAGGGGACAAAGAAGGACAGACAAACGGATTAAGTCGATTACATCGACCCCCAGTGCGTAACTGGTACTTAATTTATCGACCCCAAAAGGATGAAAGGCAAAGTCGACCTCGGCGGAATTTGAACTCAAAACGCAAAGACAGACGAAATACCGCTAGGCATTTCGCCCGGCGTGCTAACGTTTCTGCCAGCTCGCCGCTCTATTCATGTATATTTGTATGTATAGACGTATGTATGTATGCATGAATGTATGTTTGTGTATAATTCAAATAAGCAAAAACACCTTAGAACTGGACCTGGAGGATTTTAAATCGCGAAACCTTCAAGGAAGTAGAACACATTATAATAAACGAAATAAGTCATTGTTCGGAATATTGAAACAATTAACAAGATCAAAGGCAGCGATTATAGAATGCTGAGAAACAAACTCCAAATAGATAGAAAGAAACTATTCCATTTGAAGAACAAACCAATCAGAAACATCAAAAGCCAAATCGATCTTCTCCCAGCTGACTTAACAACACAATAACTAAGCAAACAAAAAGGCTATGACATTGAAATTTTAAATCACAATCTTGCCAAATGTCTTAACGAAACAGCTGAATACTACAGGAAAACAAAGAAATATTGGATATGATGAAGAAACAAAATATTTTTAAAACACCCTTTAAACTCAGCTAGAGACAAGAGAGAAACAGTGTTACTGAATGATCAAGTAGAAAACATGAAAAAACAATAGATACCTCATAGAAACAACAATGCTGAGGAGATTTCACAAGATCAAAAACCTAAACTGTTCATAGCTTATTTAAATTCTTTTACAAGCTACACTGGAAGGAAACGAACTGGCAATTAAAATCATTGGCAAGTTCTTACATACTTTCGATTCGCAGATGTGATAGTTCTTGTTTCTGGAGATCCAGCTGAATTTCAAACAATATTACAACTGAAAATAGAATCAAAATAAATAAATAAATAAATAAAACACAAAATAAGGGTCTGTATGTTGATAGATAAATTTCCTGGTATCAAATTTGGAACATGTCTTCAAATAGTAAAGAGTTTCACCTACAGTAGCCAACTTATAGCAGGACAACCAAGTCTTCAGGAGAGCAAGCTACATTTTTTAAAAACGAAAGGCCCCTAAACTTTAAAATGAAGGGTTTCGAACGAATACATCACGATAATAATTTCTTAAGTTTTGAACATGGGACTTGACAAAATATCTAAGAATCAAACTAAGAACAGCTCAGCAAGTCATTCTCACGAACGCATTGTGTTCGAAATGACATTGAAAGGCCTTTAAAACCCCCAAATAAATTAGGAAACCAACGAAATTAAATATTATTGTCAAATTAAAAGAATTGTTGAAATGGTGATAGTGGGTGGACAAAAAGAGGTAAGAGACTGGATTCTTGGAGATCCGATCCCGAAAACTGTAAAACAAACAAACACACACACACACACCACACACACACACACACACAACACACACACACAACACACACACACACACATACACACACACACACACACACACACGCGCGCACGCACACACACACACACACACACACACACACACACACCGAAAGTAGTACAAAGATGGACCTAGTAACCATTACTCCTTGTTATGTGTAGTTTGGGTTCTAATGGGATAGACAACCAAATGAAAGCCATTGTTATTGTTAACGTGTTTATTTACAATTCATGTTACACGGACTCGACATTCGGCGTAGTAATACATTATATACTTTACACACAGTTTGTACTATTCACTAACAAAATAGTGCCAAGAGTGGGGATGCACGTATACACATAGATATATGAATGTGTAACACTCCTATTCTTCATTGCAGGCTAATAAGGGCTTCCAAGTAGAAGCCTCGTGCCGTCATTGTTACCCACAAGCTGTCCGTTACCCACAGAAGGCTATAGGTTATTTACAGAGACCACACTGCTGACGAGAGCAATCTTTTATCTTTCACTTGCTTCAGTCATTAGATTACGGACATGCTGAGGCACCGCCTTGAAGAATTTTATTCGAGCAAGTCAACCTTAGTACATATTTCTTTTAAGCCTATTACTTATTCTGTCGGTATCTTTTGCCGAACTTCCATGTTACAGGGGTCAGAAATTTTAAAAGAAAGAGGAAACCAGTATTGAAACTAGCATTAAAGGACCACCAACTGCGACCACTGACAAGAATCGCCAGCGAATGGACGAATTGATTCACGTGGACAGACGAGTAACAATCCGTAAGCTGGCTGCATAACTGGATTGGGGTCACAATCCATCACAGAAGAAGGTGAGACTTTGAGCGTCGAAAAGTGTGTGTAAAGTGTCTACCGCGGCAGTTGACACACGATTTCACCGTCCAAGAATTTGGACCTGGAGATCTCTATTTCCAGCGACTTCGAGGGCCACCTCCCAGTGGTGACGGGCGTCAACGAAGAGCCCTCGACTACAAGACGACCAAAGTTTTTTTCACCAAGGTCTGGGGTCTCCCGCCCCTAAGCCCTAGACCATCACCTAAACACCCTTACCCGTCTTGTTGCTTAACAACAACAACACCCGATTTCAAGGAGAATAAGGTGGAAATCTGCTTTGATTTGCTGGAAGCGTCTGAAGCCAATAAGGACATGTTTTTTCCAGTCTGGTAACAAGGGATAAAATGTGAGTGTATCTTTATGATATGGAAACGATGGCTCAGTTCATGCAACGGTGTCACATCTTTTCTCCAAAATCTAAGGAGTTCAAAAGTCAGTGATCGGCACAGAAATTGATGACTGCTTTTTTGAATGACAAAAGTGCCGTTTACTTTAATTTTCCGGAACGTGGCTATACTGTGAGCAGCGGGTGATATTGAGATAGTCAAAAAGCTTTAAGAGGAGCCTTTAGGAAGAAGTGACCGAACGAGAATATGAAAACGATCAACATTCACCATGACATACGACCACGCATATCATTAGCAACATATCAGGCAATCGGCAAATTGGACTAGTCTTTGGTTTCATATCCACTGTACAATCTGTATCCAGCCCGTTCGGTCTAATGAAGGAAAGTCTTCTGGACAACGAGTTGATATATCATACGAGGTGAAGAAGTGGGTACAATGGCGAACATCTGAATTTTTACAAAGAATATTTGAGATTTGGGTTTAACGATGTGCAAATACATCATTTTTGATGAAGACTTTTGAATATCTTTGTATAGAGGAAGATTTGTTATATCAATATGTGCATTGCACATGTTGGCAGAGTAAACAGCCTGTATCACATAAAATCATGCCCACCTATGCGTTATTTTCGGTACAACATTTGTTTGTCTGTGTGCGCATGTATGGATGTGTTACAGTGTTAATGAATATTGATAAGAAAATGCATAAAAGGAAATAACTTCCCGTTTAAGAATCCATACAACACGAGAAGAAAACACATTACAAAGAAGGAAGATTAAATTAACAGGATTAACTAAATTAACGAAAGTTTAATTAAGAACCTAGTTTCAGAGATACTCACACTATTTTAAACTTTTCCAACACACACACACACACACACACACACACACACACACACACACACACACACACACACACACACACACACACACACACACACACACGTACACTAACTGCTGTTTGCATATTTATTTTGGAGTATACTCTTCGCTGGTGACAAGTGTCTAAAGACAGTTATTACCCAATACGTGAACGCAAATGTACAAATGTTTTGTTGTTATATATTTTATTATTGTTTAGCTCCGAGTCAACCCAATTCGCAAAGGAGTCACAAGGAAAGCAGAAAAGTATTCTACTTCGTCATAAAAGAACGAAATAATGAAATGCACATTTGGATGCTGCTAGCATATATATATATATATATATATATATGTCATCATCATCATCGTTCAACGTCTGTTTTCCGTGCTAGCACGGGTTGGACTTTTCGACTGGGGTCTGGGAAGCCAGGAGGCTGCACCAGGCTCCGGTCTGATCTGGCAGTGTTTCTACAGCTGGATGCCCTTCCTAACGCCAACCACTCCGTGAGTGTAGTGGGTGCTTTTTACGTGCCACCGGCACAGAAGCCAGTCAAGGCGGTGCTGGCATCGGCCACGTTCGGATGGTGCTTTTTACGTGCCACCGGTGCAGGTATCAGAACTACAATTTCCATTTGATATTTATTTTGATGTTGATGTACTTGACTCAGTAGGTCTCCTCAAGCACAGCAGGTCGTTCTGCAATCCAAGGTACTTTGGATGGACTGGGGCTATGCGAAACTGGTGCAGGAAGAGCCATGAACTCACATTATTTGTCGGGTCTTTGCAGTCACAGCATACATATTATGAAAAACATATATCAGAAAAGAAGCACACTGTAAAGAATGGAGCTGTTATTGTTACAACAAAATTTTATATTTTAGACATAGAGTTATCCAAGGTTCCGCATCCACAAACTCAAAGCCTTGTGGACAGTTCGTCAGACTCTATATAAAGACAAAAATTTTTAATTTCTACATCGCTGACCTGAGAAAACGCTCAGAAATCGAGAAATACGTCTTAACAAAAACGTTAATGAGGACAGGTTATCTTCCTCGAACCAGAGGAAATAAAACAACCCTTTTAGGCCTGAAGAGGCCTAACTAGCAAACGGGGAGATCCAATTTTCCAGTAAGTAACGTTTGAAGAGGACACATTTAGAAAACACTTCTTTACGACTATTTAACGCGCCAGGTTTCGTATAGTCCCAAAGAATTTTGGCTCTCTCCGATATGCAGATCTTGCAACGGTCATTTCCATTAATACATGGGTCCGGATGATCAATTAATTTCCACCTGAGATCACACGGGGCCCCTTGATCTTTGAGGTGTCACACATGGCGGGCCAGGTACGTGACAAACCGTCCTTACGGGACTCTGAAGGTTGACTGGTGGTTAAGAAAACGTCGCTTGGAAGCAGTACTAGCAGATCCATTATATATTTACAAACATGGGATGTGGCCATATTCGCACCCCTGGTAACATATGGTATGGGGCCAGTTATCCAATCGGTATCGAAGGGAATTATTTGGTCGTCATCTGAGCTGGTGGTACTGGGAACGCCGGATACCTCCTCCATGTTGCTGGTCCTGGATTGGTCATCATTTCTAGGTCTGCGACGTATAGAGTCTGACGAGCTGTCCACAGTGCTTTGGCTTTGTGGATGCGAAACCTTGGGTAATTCTATGTCCAAGATATAAAATTTTGTTGTATATATATATATATATATATAAGTAGTGAATAGCTACCAAATACCTAAGCCAAGATTCAAAAGCGAAACCACATTTTGTCACAAGCCATCGGCTTTTTGTTTTCGCCTGTTGCAATAGGAAATTTATAAGAATAATTTGACCTCTCAGTCTTTCACGAGTCATACATAGTTCAGAACTGATACAGAGGAGAAATCCTTTATTTTTGACTTAATTTAGTTAGGAAAAATATAAATAAACAACCACAAATAAGTTCCTTCTCTTTTGGTCGAGCGACTTCTGATCAGAGAGCATCTATTTTCTTCCTTCTTTCTAACATCAGACAGAAAGAAGGAAGAAGGATAAATGCTCAGTGATAAGGGGTCGCTCGACCAAAAGAGAAGGAACTTATTTATTTCTATTTATTTATATTGTTCTTAACCAAATTAGTCAAGCTAAAACAAAGGATTTTCCGGATAACCGAGGTTTCAGTGTACCCAACTTCAGCAATAAAATGAAGAAAAAAAAATCTCTTGATCCAGTGAATATTATGCGAAATCAGTTGTTGAACGCAATCACCGGCACTATGCAATTAAACGGAGCAATTAACCATATTTATATAATTATATGTAATTAAAAAATAGCAATAAATTATTTTATGAAGCTGAGGGTGATGAAAACACAGGATTGTTTGCTTTTCGTTATTTACCAATCATAAATGTTAGAGAACCTATCGCTCATATTGGCATTCTCCTCCACTCTAGTTGTTCAGAAACTATTCTCATTTCTTCGTGATTAATTTTCTCCTATGTGTATTTACTGTTCTATAGTGATCTAGACATTACTTGAGATTCCATATAACATTGTTTATATGTATTTCTGACGTAAATAAAGCTGCTGCCACGAAATTATCAGCTAATCCATAAATATCAAAACTATCGGGAACAGGTGGAAATTTCTCATCTTTTCACGCATAATATTGATTTAGAAAAATAATAATAATAATAATAATAATAATAATAATAATAATAATAATAATAATAATAATAATAATAATATTAATAATAAGCGAGATATTTTTTCTTTTCTTTTGTTTTTATTCAACGATTCATGGTTTCCCTCACATGTCTGAATAAAACATCTTAACCATTTCTCGCAGACATATTGTAGTTAATGCATTTTTATGCTCGGTTACGCACTCAGGTTATCCAACTTGTTTAGTTGGAAGTAAACATCTGATAATCAAACTTTTTCATTAGCTACTCTGAGTCTGTGCAGGAAATAGTGAACAAGATAGTCGAGTAGATAGCTAAGCTATTAAAACTGCAAGCTTGCTACATTTATTTCCTTTCTCTAGGCAGGGGTACTTATTTTAATTTTGCTTCAGCTTTACTTAACCGTATTTGACGGCATAAAAGATGTACCCCATTTTCAGCAGCGCATATTCAGAAAAATAGTGTTAGATGCTTTAAACGCATGTAATATTTAAAACAACTTCGCACATAAGACCTAGAGCGACGACTTCTTCTTTCTTCTTCTTCTTCTTCTTCTTCTTCTTCTTCTTCTTCTTCTTCTTCTTCTTCTTCTTCTTCTTCTTCTTCTTCTTCGTGGAAGATGTCTTATATGCACTCAAACAACGATAACTATTGGTATGGTGTATAAAATCCAGGGCTAACAAGGTCATTTTTTTCTTTTCTTTTCTATTCTTTTACCTATTTCAGTCATTTGACAATAGCCATGCTGGGGCAACGCCTTGTAGGGTTTTAGTCGAGTAAATCGACTTATTATTATTTTTTTTTATTAAAGCCTAGTCTTTATTCTAAAAGTCTCTTTTGCAGAACCGCTAAGTTACGGAAACGTAAACACACCAGCACTGGTTGTTAAGCGGTGGTTGGGAACAAACACAGACAGACAGACAGACTTGCGAAAGTTATGTCCCCCAAATGATTCTGTAAACTACGAAACAAATGGTAGTCTGAAGGAGCAAGATCGGGAGAATAAGGTGGATGAGGAATTTTTTCCCAACCAAGCTCTTCGATCTTCTGTGATGTGATCTTTGCAGTGTAGGGCCGCGCATTGTCCTGATGAAACATCACTCCTTTTCCATTCACTAAAGCGGGTCGTTTTTCTTCAAAGTTTGGTTCAAACGCTCCTACTTGCTGACAGAAGATTTGAGCATTGATTGTTGCATTAGGTGGTACAATTCAAAGTGAATTACTCCTTTGCAATCCCACCAGATAGAGAGAAGAACCTTTTCCCTATGAAGTTGCCTTCTCGGTTGTGGTTGAGCTTTTTCCCTTTTACGATGTTTAACATTTCGATAGAAGATCCATTTTTCATCACCAGTCAATAAGAGTGAAATGAGTTCCTCGAGAATGGAGAGAAGAGCAGATATCAACTCGGGATTTGCAGTTGCTTTCGGACAATTCACGAGTTACCCATTTTCCAAGTTTAGGAACCTTTCCAAGTTGTTGAAGATGACGATGAACAGTTGTATGGTTTGAACTAAGCTTTATTGCCAATTCTTCAACTGATAATGCAAGATTTTCTTCAAGTAATACCTCAAACTCAACTGGACATCCTGTTCGATCTTCATTTTCAAGGCTGCAATCTCAACTTCTGAATTTTGCAAATCATCTTCTGCAAGTTCGTTCATTCAAGCATTCTTTCCCATAAACTGAGTGTATGTTTCGAGTCACTTCGGCTGCAGAGTTTCCTTTTTTGTACTCATAAAGCATTATGCACCTCAAATGCTCTTTGGATACTTCCATGTTAGAAAGGGTTTTAATCAAAGAAATTTTAATTCTATTATTCTGTAAAATAATATTTAATTAGTTTAAATGTACACGAATGCATAAAAATAATTTTTGATTCCATTAGACATTTTAAATACTATTAAATTTCATTCAATTTTAAAAAAGGTAAAATCGGACAGAATTTATGGGATGACTTTATATATGTACGATGGGGTTCTTTCAGTTTCCGTCTACCAAATCCACTCACATGGATTTGGTCGGTCCGAGGCTATAGTAGAAGACATTTTCCCAAAGTGCCACGCAGTTGGACTGAACCCGGCACCATGTGGTTGGGAAGCAAGCTTCATACTACACACCCACGCCTGCACCTAATTTGTTTCCTTTTTGGACATTTACCGCATTCACTCAACTATAGATTCGATGGCGATAAATTTCCAACAAGCCTATTATAGGATTATGACATTTTGACTGTATCAAGGGAGTGCGTGTGACTTGTTGCAGAACACATATTCCAAGTCACTTCGTTCACAAAACATTGCTTGTTCGATTCGCTCCTAGGTGTTTACTTCCTTCGCTTTATACATAAGTGAAAGTTCACACACACACGCACGCACACGCACACACACACACACACACACACACACACACACACACACACACACACACACACACACACACAATAACGTGTAAATATTGGGCTTTAAAAAAACCCCTTGGACAGGTCTTTTTAAGCCAATATTTACACGGTCCATCTACTTCGTATTCCACCTTTAAAAACGATATATTTCACGTCTCGAAGTTTCTAAATTCTTATCATTCACACACACACACACAACACACACACACACACACACACACACACACACACACACAATAACGTGTAAATATTGGGCTTTAAAAAAACCCCTTGGACAGGTCTTTTTAAGCCAATATTTACACGGTCCATCTACTTCGTATTCCACCTTTAAAAACGATATATTTCACGTCTCGAAGTTTCTAATTCTTATCATTCACACACACACACACAAACACATCGTTTATAACGAACAAGATAAAAAGTATGCATGGTGTAGAGTATAATCATATTTATTCGGCTAATGCTGTTTGTCGTTA
>NC_042998.1:183814309-184041809 GCF_006345805.1 Octopus sinensis
AAACTGTCGTTTAATTCCATGTGAATCGCAGATAACTTCCCTGAATCATTATCATGTCCTTTAATAGAGCCAGTTAATGCAAACGCTGCTTATTTGTTATTTTCCCAATCGCTAGCTTCGGCAATTTGCATCTTTCGTATGACTTCGTTTATTTTTGCAAACGCTTTTTTGTAATACGAGCGTGAATCGAAGATACTGTCTAAAACCTACATTTGAATAAAAAATTTACGTTGGCACTCATTGTTATCGAATCTACTTGAATAAGAAGCAATTTAAGTTGGTTAGATTTTATCTCGGTTGACTATTAAACGTTCTCATATAACTGATAGATTAATCGTGGTGAAAGCAATATGGCGATTGGTGACTCATATTAACAGAATAAATTGATGGTATCGGAATAAATTAATTCATAAATCCTATTAAAAATCGATTGAACTTATTATTCTGAAGATAACTACGGCTTGTTGTTGGGATTGAACTGTAATTATCAATAGCTACCATGCTGATAAACCACGTTGGGAAAACTACTAACAAACTCGTTTTGCACCAGAGATAATAGATTTAAGAATATGAATTTATAATCAGAGTGTTTTGTTAGCTTTATATTCATATGTAATTTAGCTGCTGAATTGATTAATTCTGTATTAGAAAATACATGCATTCTTGCCATAAAATAGCTGTGAAGATATAATTAATCATGAGAAGGTTTGAAAATCCAGGAATCGAAATATCACACTTACATTTTCTGTGTTTCTATTGACTTCGATACAGTCAGTGTTGTATGATGCATAGTTAGTTTCAAGTCTATATATATAAGAGGTTTTCTAGGCGTCTTTCTTTTGAGCTTTTCTTTTCCAGTTAAGTCCAGGTGTAGGAAATTTTAAGAATGTCCGTTGGGATAACAGCAAGAGATTATTTGTCTTTTTTTATTTCCTACATACCAGCAAGGATAGATTTCTTCCGACCTTATTCGCAGAATGATGCCACAAACATTTCCGCTTTAGACACAAGGCGACTAATATTAGAGGAAGGAAGTTGGTTAATCGATACTATCGATTACAGTACTTGATTAGTATTATATTTTATCGACCCTGAAAGAATGAAAGGTAAATATAAATCATTTTTTTCGATGCTCTAACGACTCCGCCTCTAACGATTCCGCTAAATCAGTGTGATGCAATAACCAGTACGTGGCTTGCATAGATTTTCTGATTCAGGCACACGATCAGCAACCCTAGAGGAGGGATGTAAGTTGATAGTAGGGTGGAGGGCACGATGCATTTCGGGGTAGTGCGATCGAGTTGGTTAATCTCCGCTCGCGTCCATTTCAGGATGAATTCACTCTAGCGGACTACAGCAACAGCCCATATGTTGATGGCAGTCACAAGGTTCCTTGAGTCAACTTCTTCTTGAAGTCAGAACTCAACAGGAGAGGAGATTGACCAACTCGTTCGCACTACCCAACTAACAATGATATTGTATGGTGTCCTCCACCCTAAGGCGAACGTACACAGGCTCTACATGAAAAGGTGTAAAGGTGGACGTGGGCTGGTTAGTGGAGTGCATCAGCAGTGAAAGAAGAAACATGGCAGAATATTTGGTAAATGGCAAACGAGACCTGCTACAGTATGCTGCTAATGCGGAAGGATTTATCAAATATGGACTTGAGAATGCTAATGAATTCCGATCACGAATAACCAACGAGAGAGAAGAAACTCTACTCCGCATAGAATTACATGGTCAGTTCCACCGTGAAACTAACCAGGTAGCAACATGGAGGTAGCTCAGCAAGGGTGACGCTAAAAAAAGATTGAAAGCCTTACCATCGCTGCCCAGGATCAGGCAGTGAACACCGAGTGAAAAGGGACATATACCACACAAATGCAACGAACCTCCGCATAATGTGTGGGAAGAGGGTCGAAAGCGTGACTTACATTGTTAGTGCTTGTGAAAGTCTTGTGCTGAAAGAGTACAAGCGCAGACACGACAAGGTGGCACAGAACCTTCATTGGCTACTATGCCGGAAGTATAGATGCGAGGTAACGGGTGCTTGATACCAACATACACCAGAAAAGGTAGTGGGCGAAAAGGGGAAGGCAAAATCGTCTGGGACTTTGACTTCCAGACAGACAAGGTGTTAGGATACCGAAGGCCGGATATTCTTTTCTACTCTAGGCACAAAGCCCGAAATTTTGGAGGACAGGGGCCAGTCGATTAGATTAACACCAGTACGCAACTGGTACTTAATTTATCGACCCTGAAAGGATGAAAGGCAAGTCGACCTCGGCGGAATTTGTACTCAGAACGTAAAGACAGACGAAATACTGCTAAGCATTTCGCCCGGCGTGCTAACGATTCTGCCAGCTCGCCGCCATTTATAAGATATGGAACGCTTCACGAATTTGCGTGAGGCCATGTTAATCTTCTCTGTATCGTTCCAATTTTAGTATATTTACTGTCGAAGCAAGTACACCGAAGGCCGGATATTGTAAGCTTTAGAGGGGCACATAAGAGTGCCTAATAATCGACGTGACAGGGCCAGGAGATCAACATATTATCACGAAAGAAAGAGAAAAGATTGATAAATATGGAGACCCGAGAATTGGGATCGCCAAGGTGTGGCTGCTATGAGAGTCAAACATAAAAGTTGTCTCTCTTGTCATCGGAGCATTGGGTTCAATACCACCCAACCTGAAGAAACATCTGAAAACTTTAAAAATACCCTACAACCTAGGTGTATTGCAAAAATCGGCATATTGTGTAAAATACTGTTTGTTTGAGGTCCTTGTGACTTGACAG
The DNA here is from genome assembly GCF_006345805.1 of Octopus sinensis. Classification (NCBI taxonomy): domain Eukaryota; kingdom Metazoa; phylum Mollusca; class Cephalopoda; order Octopoda; family Octopodidae; genus Octopus; species Octopus sinensis. The sequence goes on from NC_042998.1 coordinate 183,817,109, forward strand.
TACAAACCCCCGGTTGACATGATATCTTCAGTCAACATCATGATACTGGATACTGTGCGACGTCTTAAATAATAATAATATTATTATTATTAATAATAATAATAATAATAATAATAATAATAATAATAATAATAATAATAATAATAATGTTTTCTTTATTAACCACTAAGGGTTCACAAAATCATTGGGGGCGTTACAGGATAATATGATGTGGGATTACATAAAAGGCGTGCAAAAAGTAAAAAACAGTAACAAAATAAAATTATAACAATGAATAATTCTCGCAAAAATGGAGACTTGTTAGGGTTGCTCGGGAGACTCCACAAAACCACGGTCGTCCTGACCACTAGGGCAAGTGCCCAATCCACATCGTCCGCCTTCAACCTACAGCCACATACTCAGAGTAGGCCCATTCACTCAGACCATTCTTGCAACATTCATCTACCTTATTGCTGGGATGTATTGCTTTCTGGCAAAAAACAACAATACAAATGTTAGTTAAGAAATGGTGCGTCACGGGCTCAGTGCACACCGTCCCAAAACAAAAGACTCTACAGTTCGAACGCCAGAAGTTATTCAGAACGTTCACCAAAAGATTACTTGAAGTTTAAAGAAGTCAATATGTAAATTGGCGCCACAGTCTCACATAAGTAGAAAGTTGAAGCCATATCATTTCACATGTGTACAGCAATTAAAAATGGACAAGTATAAACGAGTAAATTACTGCACATGGCTTCTGAATAGCATTGCTAATGGTGAGCTAACCCATTCTAGTACACAATGAGTGATGAGGCATGGTTCCATCACTCTGGCCACGTAAATTCACAAAATATACAGTACCTGGCGGTGAAAATCCTCCCCTTGTACATGAGCAGCCACTCCACAATAAAGAAATCGGTGTTTGGTGTGCTGTTTCAGGAATACGTACCATTGGACCGATATTTTTTGACAGTACTGTCAATACGGAGGTCTACATAGACATTTTGGACTAATTTTGTGCTCAATTCACTGAAGATGAGAAACAGTTGTATTTCTTCCAGGAGGATGGAGCGACTTTCCACTCTTCTCCGGTGTCCGTGGGATCTTCTCTGGGGAACGCACTGTTAGCAAAAATTTGTGGCCGTCACGTTCACCTGACCTTTCAACGTGTCATTATTATCTCTGAGGACACTTGAAGAGTACGGTGTACAAACAAACAAAAAATCCGCTCATAATTCAAGAGCTGAGGGATAATATCACGCAAGCATTCGCCGTCATCGATGTCATTATTTTGCGCCGGATGTACGTAAATATGGTTAGACGTGCACAACTATGTATTAATGCCGCAGGGAATCATTTTGAAAATCTTCTGAGTCCTTTCCAGCAGTTGTAAATTTGTTTCTGTATTTACAGTATGCTTCGGAACCCGAGCGACTTTTTCTCGCACCACACTGTATTATCTGTCATAGTACGCAAGCATGCACCGCACACACGAAAAACAATACACTTACAGACATCATCATAGAGGCAAGCAATTTTAAATTACAAATTCTTCCGCAGATGTAAATATCTTGAACGGTCTTTAGTGAATTGCAGTTTCGAGACGTATCTCTGAATCTCTCCTGTTCTGTAAAAGCAAACTCATTGGTAAAAAATAGCGAAGAGCATCAGAACTATGTCGAATATAACTAGACAGAAGAAACTTCTTACTCTCCTCGACAAGTCGCTAATGGCTATCGTGCTACAGCCTAATTATGCACTTTCACACATCCTAATTAACGAACAATTCAACAACTGAAGCCTATTATATAGGGCTAACCTACAAACAATTATTGAAATTCACGTCAACATGTACATTCTCAATGTAACGACTAGTTCTTTATACACTTAAGCCAGTGTCACGACCAGCTGTGCTTTCCACGACGACGAATTTTTCCAGTAATTTTTGCGAACAAATAAATGGATGCTTATAAAGAATTCTCGTCTTTGTCTTAGTTTTTCTTTTTCTTGAACTGATACCTATAACAATGCTCTCTGAAATCACATGACTATTCGCTTCCTGACCTTCCTTTATTAAGACAGCCTGACGTTATATGAGAAAGATTTGGCTGTTAAATCTAACATGTTAAGTGACCACGTAGAGGCTTCCACATTCAAAGATCACAATTTGTAGAGACATGGCTAATGAGAAGCACAGGCATAGAGCGTGCTAAATATTTCAGAAAATCATATTTGAAAGCAAAACGTAGGCGTCCAGGATTTTTTCAATTCCCACATATAACTGGAAAATGTGACTTGAGTTTGATTTCATGCATATTTCTGAGCTATATTGCCATAAGCTAATGACAAAATCTAGTTGTGTGATCCGATTAAAAAAGAAAACATCTAGGAAATTACAGAAGAGGATCAAGGGAGGAAGAGAAACATATGTCAGATATCGGTAGAGGATTGCCGCAATAAAGGAGTTTTTCCGGCGGAAGCTGGTAATCGAACGTTTGTAGATCGTACTCTGAGCAAGACCTATGGAACTTTGGGAATTTCAGGAGCTCGCAGAAGAGCTATCAAGAACAACGTAGAGTCTGTTGAAAAAAGTGTCTAGATGGCTCTGGATGAAAAGATCTTATCGACAGGGCCACTAGAATGCCGCTTGAACACTGGCCTAAGTCTTGATCAACCAAGGTTGGGTTACCTGGATGAAGGTTGTATGTTGTAAGACCCAAAACATCCAGTAACTTCAAGATAAAATACTAATAATGTGTCCAAGCACTGCATCCACAGATGTTTGTTGTGCTAGATATCTAAATGTCTGTGCTTATAAGAAAACAGAAGCTACTCGTGATAAAAAGAATTTGCGAATATGAGGGTTTCAGTGAGTAATGTAAGAATGGGGACGGGATTTACTACTGATGGACTTATTGTTGTTTACCTCCTTCTCAACCCTCATTGAGAGGGTCTATGGTTATAAACGTTCCAACTGTGACCAACTCGTCTATTTTCAGACAATAGAGGATTACATTTTTCTGTTCTTTCGTCAATATTGTATATCGCGCGCGCACACACACACATAACGCGCAGGGATAACAATAAAGCTACATGCACTAGCGTAGTTGGGGGTAGGGCGACATGGTTGTTCTGCCACTTTTGGGTCCGCTGTAAAAATATATGTTTTTTGTGGGGTCCGGGGCGGCAAACGGAAGGGGCGCCCCGAGCGGCACACACACTAGCTACGCTAGTGGTTACATTTATAATTTTCCCTTTATTTCCTACGCTCTGCCAGAAAGGTGGTCCTTTTCCGGTCTAAGTGGCACAAAAATTCAAAGTGATCAAATAACCCATATTTTTTTAAGTATAGGTTTGAAAATGGACAGTAGATACACGAAGAGAATATTATCAAGTTTCTAAAAACACACACACACACACAAAAGAGAATTATATATAATAAATGGCATAGGTATGTTTGTGTTGTAAAATAAAACACGTGATTCATGTGTCGCAGAAAAATAGTGATATTTGTGTGTATGCGTGTATTAAACTTCCCCTTAGTTCATATGTAGTGTAAACAGGAAAAAATGCTGAGAAAATAGAAAATATTGAGAAAAGAAAATAACACACATGGTTGTAACTTTGGGATGTACGGCAAATTTCTCTCTCATTCAGCTTAACATGCCTTTTTATTATAAACAGCTGACGACGTGAATGAACGAAAAGCTGATTTTGATTTGCATATTGCCTTTGCTATATCCTGGCTGAAATGAGAGTGCAAATAAAGCAGTTTGGTCATGACTGCCGAGTATTGAATACAAAAGTACAAAAGTGTAAGCTCTGTTGGGTTCAGCTTTATATACATAAAATGCTCCAGTAATTGGTTGATAAGATTAGCGAAAAAGAGTGAAAAACCAAAGCGCCATCTTGCTGCATGAAGTCGCTACATATATATACAAATAATTGAAATAGTGTAATACATTTTATAGCATAGAGAAATCTAACAAGAAATGTTGGATTTTTTCGGTTTGACCGGCAGTTTTTTAAAATAATTTCTACGTAACTAAACACTTTTAAACTTCGTATACTGGTAGGATGTGTTTATAAAACATCTTTTTCTCTTGGCTTTATTGAGAAAATTCTATAGTTTGTAAGATATTTGTTGTTTTTCTTCTTCAATTTCTGCAATTTCAACCAATCAGTGACGTCTATTGAGTTAAAAAGCATTATGTGCCGTATGAATATTCCCTCGTTTAAGAAACAGATTGGGTTTATTTACATTTCTGAAGAAAAAAAGATACCCTTCCCCTAACCCAAACTAACCCTAACTCTAAAACAGATTGAAATGTAATAGATCGATACTAGGGTCATAATTATGGGTGACAATTTCATATGACACCGCTAGAAAAAACTGCCGTTCAAATCGAAAAGATCCGAAATGTTAACTATTTAATGGAGGATAAATATTTAGGTAACATTTCATCTCTCTCCGAAGAAGGATTAAGCCCGGAGTGTTAGACTTCTTCACGGTTTAATATTATTGAACGAAGTGGATCTTTTCTGTTTGGTTGCCAGCGGCTGCTAACGTAAATTTTCTGTTCGAATTGATTTCATATTCAGTGTAAAGATACACTTTTATAGGCTTATTAATGACGGAAAAGTAATCAATAAATAAAGAGTTATTAATAATTAAAGTTTGAAAATTTTCGTAATTTTAGCCAATCGTAAGTCACATACACATTCATGTCTGTTTCGATAGTAACATGCGGAAACAGGAAGAACTATTGCCTGTTGCTGTAGTAACAGCCTTTGAAAAGTCTTTTATTTTACGTGTTGACAGCAGGCTTTGAGAAGTCTTTCATCTGCGAGGAAGCATGTTGACAAATGTTTGTTTACTCGTTTCTTTTTGCCATCGAGGTGTGCCAAAAATAACAGCTAAATAAGATTTTGGGGATAAATCTTTTAAATCAAAATTAATTGAGGTGTACTAAAAATAACAGCTAAATAAGATTTATTTACATGAAAGAAAATTACCGGTGACATAATACGTATCGTTTACAAATATTGACAACACGCGCTATTTTCAGGATATTGACGACAAAATGTGCAGTCACGCACAAAATGACAGCTTCCAAATCCTGTTTCAAACTTTAAACCTCTATAATTTTTTAAAATATTTTTATGGAAAAAATAAAATAACTCCAGCAATTCAGTTTGGGTAAGTGCATTATTGTGCCAAATTTTAGAATTTTCAGTCAACTTTAATTTTTGGAGCCGCTGGCAACCAAACAGAAAAGATCCAACGAAGTAATATTCTTTTCTATTCTAGGCACAAGGCACGAAATTTTTGAGGAGAGAAGGCCAGTCGATTAGATAAACCCAGTACGCAACTGGTACTTAATTTATCGACCCCGAAAGGATGAAAGGCAAAATCGACCTCAGTGGAATTTGAACTCAGAACGTAAAGACGGATGAAATAACTCTAAGCATTTCGCCCGGCGTGCTAACGTTTCTTATTTATTTATTGCCCACAAGGGGCTAAACATAGAGGGGACAAAGAAGGACAGACAAAGGGGTTAAATTGATTACATCGACCCCAGTGCGTAACTAGTACTTAATTTATCGACCCCGAAAGAATGCAAGGCAAAGTCGACCTCGGCGGAATTTGAACTCAGAACGTAGCGGCAGACGAAATACCTATTTCTATTTCTTTACTACCCACAAGGGGCTAAACACAGAAGGGACAAACAAGGGCAGACAAACGGATTAAGTCGATTATATCTACCCCAGTGCGTGACTGGTACTTATTTAATCAACCCCGAAAGGATGAAAGGCAAAGTCGACCTCGGCGGAATTTGAACTCAGAACGTAACGGCAGACGAAATACTGCTAAGCATTTCGCCCGGCGTGCTAACGTTTCTGCCAGCTCGCATTATATTTTACCGACTCAGAACATCACCAGTTTACTCAGATTCTACTGTTTTATTATTTCTTTTATTCATGTTTAGAGAGCAAAACGATTGAAAAGTCAGTTAACTAATTTAATGTAAAGCTTTTGGTATAATAATAATAATAATAATAATAATAATAATAATAATAATAATAATAATAATGAAATTATTGTATTCAGTGCTCAGGTGCACCACAACTTGTCAGAAAGTGCATATAAAGCATATGCAGTAATGTACAAATGTCTGGAAAGTGAACAGTGTATGAGTCAGATACATGCTTGCGTGTGTATGGAGTGGAGAAAATCAGGTGTAGTATTGGCGAATCTCAGGAAGCATGGAAGTTTTGAAGGATGCATTGCTCCGACAACTAACAACTGATGCCGGCAGTTTGTCCCATGCTTCAGCAACTCTTAGCGTGAAAAAATGCTTCCGAAAGTCATGGGTGCTGTGCTGTTTTCTGACTTTGTAAACATGTCCACGGGTGTTAGACAGATGGAATTTGAAAAGGTGCTCAGAGATATTGTTTGTAAGATGGTTAATAATTTTATGGGTGTCTGCCAAGTCAGCTGCCAGACGTCGGAGTTTCAATGTATCCATGCCCAGGGAAGTAAGGCGTTCAGAATATGGCAAATGCCTGATGGAGGGTATTCTTTTCGTTGCATGTCGCGGAACGGCTTCCAGACGATTAATATCTTGGGCAAGATAGGGGTTCCAGACCGGGGATGCAAATTCCAGGTGAGGTCGCACCATAGCTATATAAAGCCGCAGATAGATATCTGGAGAGCGGCTCACAAAGGACTTGGTGAGTGATGCCAAGATACCCTCAGCCTTCTTGGCAATTTTAGCAATGTGTTTTGTCCAACGCAAATCGCTGTCGACAATAATGCCCAGGTCACGTTCACAATGAAACAACTATAATGAAACACCTTATTGTTATATTCTATATCATTAGAGAAGAAGAGAAAGAAAGATTAGTATTACAGCCGTTAACTTGTTAAAAGTTCTATTAACCTTTCTTCTTTAATGATAGAAACCGCAACTCTCCTTTCAAATACAACTAACCTGGCGTAAGGTTAAACATACAGCTCAACATAAATTGGATTAACAGACTTTCTTGTCCGACTAAACATACATATATGCCAGGTTTCCCACAAGCAGGATACTATTCAGATATTTATATAATGTTTCACGCTGTCTTGTGTTTGTGCGTGCGCGCACAAGTGTGTTTTCTAGATAGATGTTTAGTCGGACAATTTTGGAAGTGTCTTCCAAAATTTCATACTTCATTTAGTTAACAACACATGGCTTCTATCTTGTCTTCTATCTTCAAAAGTCGAACAAACCACCGACATTTCAAATATGCACTTCAGTTCAGCTAACACTATTTATTTTGATGGAAGATGTTTGTTTAACAATCAAGCCGTTTGCTGACGTTAACGTCACTCTCATCGCCTGATTTAAGAAATCTTATTTACACGAAGACAATGGTAGTGATGGCAGTGAAATAGGTTTGTAAAATGGATGTACTTTAATGTGCTTTGTTCAACTAACTCAAGCTAGTTCAGAAGCTACTGCAACAGAATATGGTGTAACAAAGTTCAGCGTAACAGAATACCAACTATGTAACACAAGTAAAGTTCATTTGGAAATATTCCCAGACTTGACTTGTATATCTCGTATTACAGACTGAAACTTTCCTTGTTGTTAACAGATTATTAAAAACAAAAATTCATTTATATCATTTAAACTATTGATAATTTTGCCTCACTCTCTCACGCATATTCTATAACTCTTTCTCTTCAACACATTCTTCCACATCGCTTTTCTTACATACACATTATCCCCCATATTTACTCAATGTAGGTTTTCTTTTTCTTTGTCATACTGTGTAGTTTTTTTTTTTTCTGCTATCTTTCATGTACCTATCTACACTCTTTCTCTCAATATACTTCTCTGCACACGTGTAACATATTCATTCTCACATGCTCGCCAAACACACATTCTTGCTCTCGCACACTTTTTCTCTTTCACACATTCTCTTTTATACACACACACACACACACACACTCTCATAAATTTATCATATCTATAGACACTCTCTACCTCACATATTACACACTTTGACAGGCAAACTCACGAAACGGTTTCTTTTCTTTCACTATTTCCTATCTTCCCAACTTCAGAAGTAGGATCTTTTCGGTTTGAACGGCAGTTTTTCCTAGCGGTGTCATATGAAATTGTCACCCATAATTATGACCCTAGTATCGATCTATTGCATTTCAATCTGTTTTAGGGTTAGGGTTAGGGGTGGGGGGAAAGGTATCTTTTTTCTTCAGAAATGTAAATAAACCCAATCTGTTTCTTAAACGAGGGACATATTCATACGGCACAATGTTTTCACCTCAAAAGACGTCATTGATTGGTTGAAATTGCAGAAATTGAAGAAAAAAACAACAAATATCTTACAAACTATAGAATTTTCTCAATAAAGCCAAGAGAAAAAGATGTTTTATAAACACATTCTACCAGTATACGAAGTTTAAAAGTGTTCAGTTACGTGGAAATTATTTTTAAAAACTGCCGTTCAAACCGAAAAGATCCCAGAAGTACGTTCGTTCGTATGGACAGTTCAGTCATTTCTACTTGTTTTCTTTCATTATTTTCGCGCTACTGATTTCTGAAACTGTATTAATAATCATTTCTAGTACAGGAAAAAGACCTGAAATTTGGAGAGGGAAGGGTTAGTCAATTAAATTCGCCCCCAGTACTAGATTAATATTCTATTTTATTGGCCCCGGAAGGGGTCGATAAGTTGATCTCGAAGGGATTTGAACTCAGAACGTTAAGAGCCGAAAAAATACCACAATGCCGATGCTCTAACGATTTTGCCCATCCATCGCCTTTTTGAAACTACTTCAGTAATATCCATTTGATAGATTGTACAATCCTTTGTTCAGGATAAGTCTTTGTTTCATGAAACCTGTTTGTTGTTCTTTAGCCCCAGTTCAACTCTGATGATTATCCATGATCAAAAATGTTTCATCAGTGAAGATGCCATCAATTTTCTGGCATAGTGCATGCAAAAATACATTAACTAAGTTCTTTTTAAAGGGAGATTTGATTACGATTTCTTTCGGGTCGAACGATCGCGTACAACAGCGGTAGAAAACACTGGTCTACAAAGTTTTTGGTGTTTAGGAAATAGACATCATCCCTATACAAAATCGGTCTCTTGGATCCAAATATAACCTTCTTTTTGACATATCAGATTTAGTTTTCAAGTTATTGAGCAACCCTATAGTAACTATGTCTGTGTGTACGTCCAGTACGCAGTGTTTGTTACCTTATCCTAAGTTTTTTTTTCCTTTTTCCATACTTTTTAGATGTTGTGGTGAACTAAGCAATAGAAAAATGAGCAAGATGTCCTCTTCAAGAAAGTGTTGCGTTAATTCTCCAAATGTGTTTTGTTATGCTTGTGGAGAATACACATTACCTGAAAATCGAAATTATGTCCACATTAAATTTTGAAATTGTCCACAGACGAAGCCTTAACACCAAAGCAGTGACTTGAAATATTTGTGAATTTGTAAAATTAACGGTTCGTTATTTTTCTCACCTCAGAAACGTCTCATACGTCCTTATGAACTTACAATTTACCTCTGGTACTCATTCCTGACGTAGGGGATCCTTATTGGCTTGTTCATACTTTTGGTTAATGTTTTTACAGTGAAAAAAGTAGTTAAAGGCTTATTAAATTAATCTTGTCTCTACATTTTGAGTACAAATTATTGGATCTAGTACACACACTCTCTTTTCGAGATCATTAAAATAATTACCAATAATACTCAAAGTATATCTCTTTTTATAAACGTGCAACGTTGGGTCCATGTAAGACATCAGTAGAGAAATAATCCTCACATCTTTATATATAAAAGTCAAGTTGTATGTCTGTCTCCTACGATTTAGATTCCTAACTACTCCCACATTTTGCGGTGCAGTTTAACCAAAACCGGGTATCTTATAGTCGTGATTCATATCGAGCCCTTCTGGGTATTAGCATAATTACCATAATTTTTTTTCCATTTTAATGCATTTTTTCGCTATTATATAAGGGAAGTAACTTTCTAAAAATGTCTACGATGAGTCAACGATTTAAAAAAAAATTTAATATAATTTTTTTCCATTTTTAATGCATTTTTTTGCTATTTTTTGGCCATAACTCTCTAAAAATGCTTATATAGTTATTTCCCTTACAAACCCGAGCAACGCCGGGCGATACTGCTAGTTTAGTGATAAAACTTCAAGGCATCTAGCTTGTGTTAGGCAAATAAATTAAAATCTAATAGAGTACGTTATTTTCAGTGGCGTATGGTAGTTGTTGTATTGGGTGTGCTTCCACACCCAATGTCACCAAATTTCAAGCAGGAGTATAACAAAAGTTTTCCATTAAGATCCGTGATTAAATTAATGAGTAAGGTTAATATTTACAATGAATTTGCTATCTATGATGGGTGTGCAGCGCACACCTAGCAACGAGAAATATACGCCCCTGGTTATATTCTCAACGATTAGTGATTTGGTTACATAGCAAAACATAATTATCTTTCTTGGTTTAAGATCTTTTTAAACATTTCTTTTTATAAAAGAAATACTTACAGATTATCCTTTGGAAGGTTTTGTTTTTTTAGCAAAGGCGGAGGTATTGTTTTCAGTTGTGTTTATTTGTTTGTCCATGGACAAGATGTCTCAAGAACCGCTGGATGAATTCGGATGAAACTTTCAGGGATGGTAGGCCTCGTGACCTACACGAATTGATTAGATTCTGGATTATTTTTCCTGTTTTTTACTTAATTTTTGAGAGCGGTCGGGTTCATTTTTAGTATTTTCATTTGTGAGAGCAGTCGAGTTTATTTCAGATATTCTCATTTTAAAAATCGTCTTACTCGTTGAGGGGACACGCCGCCGTCGTCTCAGGCTTTTTGTAAGGTGTACGTGAGTTAGTTTTGACGGAATTTTTGCAGTGTGCACATCGTTTTGTTTTGTGTTAGTGTTTTAAAAAGAACACTTTGTTTATTGTTTTGTGCTGCTTTGCAGCAATTTGTTTGTGCTTTCTCTCCTCGTTTGAGGAGAGTTGGCTATGGATAGAAGGAAGAGTTTGTTTTATTCAGACCTTAGTGGGTCTGAATTGCCATCGTCGGAGGAGGAATTCGTACTAGTAGTGAATAGAATAGATAGTCAATTAAAGAAGAAAAGTTTTACGGAAGTTGCGAATAAGGAGGCGGATCTATCAAAGCTGAAAGTTATGAGAAGATGGTACACAGAGAAGATGGCGACGTAAAGTTGTCGCCACATCAGGAAGTAATAAAAGATATGCAGGAAAGGACTATTGTGTATTAAGTATATTCCTTAGACGATAAGAAATAGATGTGGCTTGGGTGACAGCGGCTATTCTTTTGGGTAACGAAGAGGAAATAGCTGTTCTCCAAGCCACGAAAACAGAAGCAACGAATTGGAAAGGACAAACATTGAATATAATAATACAAAGTTCGGTGGAAAACCTAGAAAAAATGGTGGAAACAGTAACAGTTGGAGATGCAGTATTGAGAGTCAGGGTGGAAGACAGAATCCCTCGATGTTTCAAATGTGGCAAAAAGGGACACATTAGAGTGGACTGCCCTTCACCGACTGAGAAAAATCAGAAAGAAGTCAGGAAGGAACCAGAGAAAGCAGAGGAGGAGATATAAATAAACGACGAATCGTGGAAGTGATAGAAAAGCAAAACCAGAGGAAGAGAAAGAAAGCAGGTCAGACTGAATGGGAACCCCAATCCACACCCACACCTTCTCAGCCCCACCTCTCCGCGCAGACACCAAACCCACCCATTCCCCTCCGACACAAAAACATAAAAAGGCACTTACACACAGGAACCCACAAACTACCCCTCTCACTGAAAGTTGTTTTGCATGTATGTTGTTTGAAGGTGTAGATGAGGAATTTATTGACAAAGCAACGAAATGGAAGAACACAGTGTTCGTTAAGATGGAAGAAAAGACGAGTGTTAAGGGTTGACATATATGTATTTTAACATCAGAGAAACAGAAGAATGAAATAGAAAAGTATAAAGGTGGGTACAAGTGTTGGAGAGTGAACTTTGACATGAAAGGGTTGCTAGATGATATGAAGTATGAGGAACTTATAAAAGAATATGGACTGGATATTTTGGAAGGTAAAAAATTCAAAGGAAAAAGGAAGTAAAGCCACTCGGAGGTGGGGTGAGTAGCTTCGTTTTCATTTTCTCATTTTCATTTTTCATTCTTGTTTTCATACGCTGTCCTGTGTTTCTTTATCCTTTTTCTTCCCCTTGTTTCGTGTCCCCACATGTTTCTGTATTGTCCCCTCTGTGTTCGACCCCCAGTGGGCAATAAAAAAACCCAGGACATTGGCGTTGCCTTGGCGGAGGTTTGCTCTCTCTGAGTGCTCTTGTTGTCATATGCTTTCTGGGTTTTGTCGAACTGTGGAAATTGAATTCATAAATGTACCGTAAATCCTCGAGTATAGTCTGCCCTTGAGTATAATACGCAGGGGATTTTTAGGGGCTGTACTTCTGAAAAACCTAAACCTTGTGTATAATACGCACCCCTTCTCTAACTTGAGTCAAGGAGGTGTATATAACGTCCTTGGTTTGTAAAAATGTATACGGTAACGCCCTTTATTATTATTGTATATATAACATAATGCAAACGTGCAGCTTTTTTGTGCATTTTGTTTGCAGAAAATAAAGAAATAACAGTAATAACGTTTAATAAGTGTTGCTTACTGCAAGTTATGGATGATTCTTTTATGACTTCATTGCTTTCAGGCTTAGCTTAAAGTATTTTCACGCCCGACATCACAAACTGCATCTGAATAAACATTGCCGGACAGCAAATAGAGAATTAAACATTGCTTAGAAAATAATTTTCATTTTTAACCTCGTGTATAATACATACTAAGGATTTTGACCTTTAAATTCTGGGGGGAAAATGCGGATTATACTCGAGGATTTACGGTAAGCTGCTGAACTGGATCCCAAAGAATTAGTCTTCTTCTCTGTCATCTATGTCGAATTCATTTTCCTGAGAGGAAGCGAAGAAAATTAGCCAGAACATTATAACTACTTCTAAGAGTGGAGCCTAGTAATTTGAGATTGTTGTGATAAATTAGTTTGGAATTTAGTGTGAAGTTAAAGATGGCTCTGTTCTTGCCAAAATCGAGAAGAAAAAAGTCACATTAAAATTCAAGGGTTCACAGTATATGTTATAGTAAACAGTTTATGACTAAGATTAAGATGGTAAATGTGTATAAATTAACAAAACGAAATAAACTGGTTGGCAATTTTCTGTTTAGATGAACCGATGCAACTTCAACATGCAATATTTGCATTCAAGTATGAGCGCACACACACACAGTAGGTGTTGTAATTTGGGACAAAACATTTTGATAACAATAACCAGATGATGATGTTAAGCGGAAGATATAACAATGTCTGGATTGAGATTCTATAAGCTGATAATTAATTTTTTTTAAATAGTTTCATTAATTTTCATAAAAGCCATTTGATAACATCCACTGTGATTGTAATCAACACACTGGTGGCTCTACTCCCAGCACCAACATTCGATTCCATCACCGTTACCATACACTTGTGGCTAGAACACTTTACTTTTGATCTCTGTGTTATAGTGGTTGTGGAGTGGTTTACTTAGAGATTTTGATGATATCCAATGCTTTGATTTTAATTTTTAAATAGTTTTTGAAGAGTTTGAACGCACTAATGTTGATTAGAATAAACTGATAACATCCGCGATTATATTAAGCGGCTTCCACTAAATGTACCATAAATGAACTGAAGTTCAAATTTGCACTAGGTCAGTGTACTTAGTAATACTTTCTTCATAACAAGAGAAGTTTTTAGCAAAAAATAAGCTTCTCCTCCTAGCATTTGTTGATCTTGAGAAGGTCTTTACCAGGATACCACGATTTGTAGTCTGGTGGTCTTTAAGAAAATTAGGTGTAAGTGAAGGTAGTGCACATACAGAGATGCAGTCAGTGAAATGGGAGTTGGCAATGAGTTCAATGAGGAATTGAGTGTGCAGATAGGTATTTATCAAACTTGTCTCTCATCCCTCTCTTTTTATAGTTCTCCAGGCTATAGCAGAGGAGTTTAAAGTTTTGGCTGTCCATGATGCAGGTGGCGTAATCATTATAATTGTCTGTTGAAGACTTAAAGAAATTTCAGATATAGAGACCAAAGCTAAAATCAAGAGGCCTCAAAGTAAACTTAAAGAAATTTTAGAAAGTAGGAAATTAGGAAATGTCTATGCTCAGTAAGCAGAAAAGGAGTTTGTAGGAACTCCATACAGTGCACACGGTGTAAACTATGGGTGTACCAGAGAACTGGGATCACAGTCAGGTTGATAGTGAATAAAGGCTTAGTACGTGGCAGATGTACAGGGGTAGTTAACAATAAAATAAATTCCTTTTGGATGGCTTCCAGAGAAGTAGTTAACTTCTGTTACCTAGGCAACCTAATCAACTGTAGAAGAGATTGCTCTGCAAAAATAGTAAACACCATAAGAACAAGGTGGAAAAAGTCGAGGTGGCTATTAATCCCTGGTGGCAACTAGGTGATTCTTTTTCAAGTAAAGGGTAATGAGATGGCCTTGAATACAGAGGATATGTAAAGACTGGGGAGAAATGAAGCAAGAATGATCCGAGGTACTAATACGTGCTAACCTGCCCAGCATCCATACCACCTTGATGCAGTCTCAGCTTCACTGGGCAGGGCATGTAGCTTACATGTCAGACGATCGATTACCAAAAGGATTGCTCTTTGGCAAGCTGCAAAAGGGAAAGCGCTCACAAGGTGGCCAGAAGAAGCACTTTAAGGACACACTGAAAGCCTTCAACGTCGACTATGACACTTGGGAGCTGTTTGCTCTAGACAGAGAAGGGTGGCGTTCACCTGTCCACAAGGGTGCCAACACATGCGAGGCCAATAGGATCGCTGCTGCAGAAGACCGCTGACAAGCCAGGAAGAATAGTGCTAACAACCCTGTAGCAGGCACTACCATTCCCTGTCTACACTGTCAAAGACTCTTTCAGGCATAGATTGGCCTCACTATCCATCTGCAGACTCTCAAAACAGGCCCACCCCCACCCCAGGATGACTAGATGGTCTTCGTCACATTGACGGACAAACTACATGTGTGTATGCAATGTAGTACAGGTATACAGGTAAGTTGAGAAATGAACTAGGTATAAGAGGAATCACATGTAGTGTGTAAGAGAGATGAATGCATTGGTATGGGCATGGCGCAGGAGTGGCTGTGTGGTAAGTAGCTTGCTTACCAACCACATGGTTCCGGGTTCAGTCCCACTGCATGGCACCTTGGGCAAGTGTCTTCTACTATATATAGCCTTGGGCTGACCAAAGCCTTGTGAGTGGATTTGGTAGACGGAAACTGAAAGAAGCCTGTCGTATGTATATATGTGTGTGTGTTTGTGTGTCTGTGTTTGTCCCCCCAACATCGCTCGACAACCGATGCTGGTGTGTTTACTTAGCGGTTTAGCAATAGAGACCGATACAATAAGTACTAGGCTTACAAAGAATAAGTCCTGGGGTCGATTTGCTTGACTAAAGGCGGTGCTCCAGCATGGCCACAGTCAAATGACTGAAACAAGTAAAAGAGAGAGAGAGAGAGAGAGAGAGAGAGTGTATGTAATATATACAGATGATAACAAATGGGTAAAGAAGTGCCAGCAAATTCAAGTGAAACTACAGAAAAGAAAGACCAATGGGCATAAGTGGTGAGAGCAGTTACCTGCATGCTCAGCCTAGAAAAGTAGATGATAAAGGAAAACAACAAATGGTTAAATGCTGTATTGGAGAGGACCTGTCCAACCCATGCAAGCATAGAAAAGCTGATGTAAAACTGCTGTTGCTTCTGATGATGATGTATTTTCTTGCTCATTCTTGTGGATTCAGGCTACTACTTGACTTTCCAGATTCTTTTTTACCTCTAGGTTTAGCCTAACTTAATGAATTTAACTATGATTTAGAAAATGTGTTGTTTTTCAGTTTAAGGGTTTGGTAATGTTAGTCAACCTTAGTCAAAGTAGGCTTACAATAAAAAGTTCCATTCCGTTTCTTTGTATACCTAGGCTGCATAGACTAATGTATCTTGTTTTTAAAAAACAAAGAAAAAAAAAGTTAGGGTGTGATTTGAGAGAATTTGGCTGCTATTTCTAAAAAAGTCAACTTTTCTCTTGTAGGCTCCTCTGATGAGATAGTTAGTTGAGGTAGTGATCGACACCACATGTCTTCATGTACTGGCAAAAAAAAAAATTAAATAAATAAAATGCTGTACTTGGGGAGACCTATTGAGTCAAGTACATCAACATCAAATTAAAAATCAAATGGAAATTGTAGTTGTGATACCTGTGGCGGTGGCATGTAAAAAACACCATCCGAACATGACTGATGCCAGCACCGCCTTGACTGGCTTCCATGCCGGTGGCACATAAAAAGCACCAACTGATCGTGGCTGCTGTCAGCCTCCCCTGGCACCTGTACCAGTGGCACGTAAAAAGCACCTACTAAAATCACGGAGTGGTTGACATTAGGAGGGGCATCCAGCTGCAGAAGCATTGCCAGATCAGACTGGAGCCTGGTGCAGCCTCCTGGCTTCCCAGACCCCGGTCGAACCGTCCAACCCATGCTAGCATGGAAAACGAACGTTAAACGATGATGGTGATGATGTTTTATCCTAAAATTTTCAGTTCTTAAAAAATATGAATCTAAATGTTGATGTTATTTAGCCCCAGGCCAGCAGGTCTCTCTGTGGTGATTGGCCGATACCAATAACGCTGTCAGTAATGGTGGCAATAGTAAAAGTGGTGGTTGTAGTTCTGATAGTGATGATGGTTATAGTGGTAGTAGTGATAAGGGTGATGGTCCAGATGGTGGAAGTAGTGGTGGTGGTGGTGGTAGCAGTAGTTGTTTAACACTAATTATGCTAAGGTAGATATCAAAGCTACCATAACATTGTTCATTGTTCTCATTTCCCTCCCCTACGTGGTCTGGCTCATTCACTACTGTATGCACCAAAACCACTGTCATAGGATTTCAAAAGAAAGATTTTAATTAATAATCAATCTTTCAGATACCAACCACTCTTTTGAACAATCTTCTTTCTTTCTTTCGTTCTTAACTTATTTAATAGTCACCTGACTAATTGACACATAAACGCATACATACACATAAGCGCGCGCACACACACACACACACACACACACACACACACGCACATGTAGATACACATGCTCTTAGCCTAAGTCATCTGACCAATTCACACATAGACACATACACACACACACACATGCTCACACTATACTTAGACACATTGAAGCAAGCACAAATACATTTACACACATGCATTACAATAGATAAACTTACTCATATCTACAAAACACATACACAGACCGTCTTGGACAGAAACGCAAATATACAAAAAATACGCATACATGCAGATAGATACTAGCATACACACACACACACACACACACACACACACACACACAAGTAACAAACTCATGCTCTAGTTTTAAGATGTATTTGTTTGATGTAAAAATTTTAATTGGATGTAAAATAATTATTTGAAGTTTAATATTACCAATAGTATGTCATTGAAAAAAATATAATCAATCATAAGAAAGTGAAACAGAATCAGTGGTAATGGTGAAACAGAACAAAACCATCGTTAAATATATGGGAAAAGAAGAAATTGATTTTGGTGTTAAAACTGAATGTTTTAAAACCTAATCAAGATTGAAAATATTCATTTTTGTTGTTGTTGTCCTTCCATACTTCAGACATCATCATTAATCATCATCATCATCTCTACCACTTCTTCCTTACCCATCGTACCATTCTTGCTATTTTTCTATTCAGTCTCATTACCTACAACCAATATGTAGCTGCCCATCACTGTCTCTCTTCAATTTCACACTACCCTACCATCATCACATCATCATTGTGGTCGAGACAATGGAATTTACCATGCTACGCCAGACTTCACGGTCCATCATAGCATTACGGAGGTCCTGTTGCTGTTCCTCTTGCTCCTATCACTCTGTTTCCCCTTATGATGCTCATACTCTCTCTTCTTATTTCTTTATTGCCCACAAGGGGCTAAACATAGAGAGGACAAATAAAGACAGACAGAGGGGTTAAGTCGATTACATCGACCCCCAATGCGTAACTGGTACTTAATTTATCGACCCTGAAAGGATGAAAGGCAAAGTCAACCTCGGCGGAATTTGAACTGAGAACGTAGCGGCAGACAAAATACCTATTTCTTTACTACCCACAAAGGGCTACACATAGAGAGGACAAACAAGGACAGACAAATGGATTAAGTCGATTATATCAACCCCAGTGCGTAACTGGTACTTAATTTATCGACCCCGAAAGGATGAAAGGCAAAGTCGACCTCGACGGAATTTGAACTCAGAATGTACCAGCAGACAAAATACCTATTTCTTTACTACCCACAAAGGGCTACACATAGAGAGGACAAACAAGGACAGACAAATGGATTAAGTCGATTATATCAACCCCAGTGCGTAACTGGTACTTAATTTATCGACCCCGAAAGGATGAAAGGCAAAGTCGACCTTGGCGGAATTTGAACTCAGAACGTAGCGGCAGACGAAATACTGCTAAGCATTTCGCCCGGCATGCTAACGATTCTGCCAGCTTGCCGCCCTCTCTTCTGTCATCCTTTTGCTCAAGTTCTTTCTTGGTCATCATTCTCTTTTCTGTTCCCCACTTCGGTTATGTTGGTCTTTGATAAATGAAGACAGCATAAAACAGCATAAAACATAAATTTTGCATGGAATAAAGCAACCTCCTTAGTACTGGTGTTACAGTAAAAATGCACCCAGTACACTCTGTAAAATGACTGGCATTTCAATGAGCATCCATCCAGAGAAATCATGCCAAAATGAAATGTAGCAATGAGACATGATCTTTTGACCTGTCTAGGAGGACAGTAACTCCAAATAAAAATTGAACTAGATTATGATGACTCATCCCACCCATGCCAGCTTGGAAAGTAGACATAAAATAATAATGATCATCATCAACATCATCACTATTATCACCACCATAATTGATGCCATAATTATCATTGTTTTGATAATAATTTTCTGCATAGAGGCATCAGATAGATGCTATTGTCGTCCTCTTTTTGCTATTTCATGAGCAATGTCTGAGATCTTCAGATGTAACTCTACTTCTTCCTACAACTTTCTTCAATCTTCATTTGCCATGAGGATCATCCTTTGAAATCATTAAATTTCCATCTGGCACTCATCAGTCTGTACAACTATAGTAATTTCTCCTTTGTATATATAACAGCTGATAGAAACTCACTTATATCCACCCTTACATGCAGGTTACCATTACCCTGTGGAAGTATAATGCTAGCGTCATTTATTTTTGAACAAAAATCTTGCAGAGCTTGGAAGTAAAATCTTACACATTCAGTTGTCTATCATGCTGCATCAAACTTCTAATACAGGTTTCCTGCAAACTGGTTTTCAGAGAGAAAGAGTGGAGATAGATAGATAGATAGATAGATAGATAGATAGATAAGTTTCTTTATTGGCCACACAGGGCTGCACACAGATGGGACAAATTACAAGGTAGAGCTTTTCTTTTGGGGGATGAAAAAAAAAAAGTGGTGTAGGTTTTCGATCAAAAGGGATCGGAAAAGGGAAAAAGGGAAAAAAGAAAATAAAAGGAAAAGAAACAAAAGAAAAAAGAAGAAAAAGAGGAAAAAAACGATCAATAGGGAAAGTTTTTATGGCTGGGCACACCACTTGTAACTCTTTTCAGTCACTTCTTATGATGTGCAGGGATGCAGTGTACTTTTTCTGAAACTGGGATTCACATGGCAAACAAAATAAAAAGTATTCATCATTGAATATATGGGTTCATTTTTCGCACAGTTGTTCATCTCGTCGTCATCATCATCATCATCATCATCATCATCATCATCATTTAACATCCATTTTCATGCTAGCAGTGGTTGGACTCATATTTTAAAAATAAATTAAGGTGGCAAGCTGGCAGGATTGTTAGTACATTGGACAAAATACTTATCCCTTTAGCTTTTAAACTGACTATACCCGGCCAAAATACTACTCTACCTGTTTTATCTTCAAACTGGCCAGATCTGGTCTCCTTCACTTACCTTACAATATTATTCCAAAAATAAACAGTTACATCATTGAAATTTCAAAGCTACAATGTTATGCATGATAAATTCCAATCAATGAGAATAAATGCTGTATACACTCATGGGTAGGTCGCACTTTTTTCACCAAAAATTCCAATAAAAATCAGGGGTGTGACCTATCCATTTGACATCACAAGGATCTGAAGTAGAAACCCAAGAATTTTGGGGTTTCAATCCTGGTGAAGTTTAATAACTATATGTAAATGAATAAACACTTATGTAACATTTGTTTCTCTACTGCTTGTAATTCTAGACGTTTTTCTTGTCAAGTTGATACTTTAATTTTTTTTTTTGTTGAGTTGTTTTATCAATTAGACTACTTTCATAAAGCCACTTCCACAAAAATGTTTTAAAATTTGTAAACAAAGTTTTGAAATAAAGGCGAATATTTGATAGTATTTAACAAATATTAGTTATATTTACATAAAAAAAGGGCCATGTAACTCTCCAAATTATAGTGCGACCTATCTGTGAGTCAACCACAAATACCTACTTTGACAACCCCAAACTAAGGGTGTGACCTATCAGCAAGTACATACTGTAAGCATTACATTTGATAGAGAAATCTGAATGCTAATGGCTTAATGACATTTCTTCTGGCTCATTCTGTTTTGAGTTCAAATTCTGTCGAGGTTGACTTTGCCTTTCGTCTTTTTGAGATTTATAAAATAAGTACCAATTGAGTACTGGGGTAAATATAATCAAATTACCTCCCCACCCCGCAAAAAATTGCTGGCTTTGAGTCAAAATTGGGATATTTAAAAAAAGATTTATTCAGGAAAGACTACTTGCGCACAGACATAAAATTAAAATGACAATATTTGGTTTTCTAAGATGATTTTATTCATTTTAATAAGATAAAAATAATAATTGCAATAATTTTTAGAGAAATAAAAGGAAATGTTTACAAAACTATATAGCAAAAAATCTTCATCTGTGAAAAGTGGAATATATTATCTGTTTGAATATATGAAGGGCTTCTTACAATTATGTTCAGAATTAGGACACAATTTTAACTGTATAGATTGCGTTCATACCCCCTATGATGTGGTCATCAACGTGGCAATGGAGTAACCATTTACCTGGGTTTTCAGGAACCATGAAGACAGTTTTAAATGAACCAGGCCATAGATCCAATGTATCTTTTCTATGTTTGTAGTCTGTATAATGGAGAAATGTGTTGCCATGGAAATGAACAGAATGTATGTCAACTTCAGTTCCTAATCCTATTAAAAACCAGTAGACTTTATCTTGTTTCATCATATCCAGACCTTGCAATCCTCCAAAGAGAAAACCATTAATTGCTGCAAAAATAAAAAAAAAGATTGTAGTATTTGTTTTATTTTAGCAACTACAGCAATGATTGCTTTACATAACATTTATAATATTCATTCTGAAGATGGGTGTAAAAGCTATGAACTATGACATTAGCAAACGTGAACATCTTTTTATAAAATATTCTAATTGAAATGATTATTATGAGAAATAATATTAAATAGGCGTAGGAGTCGCTGTGTGATAAGTAGCTTGCTTACCAACCACATGGTTCTGGGTTCATTCCCACAGCGTTGTCAGCAACACCAAACATCTGCAGGCATTCAACGATCCAAGAATGACGCATCATAGCATATGCCTTCTTAAAGTCAATCCAAGCCATAGACATGTTTGTATGATGTTTTTTACAATGCCTTAAAACTGTTTTATTGATGACCAGGTGATCCGTGGTACCCTGAGAACTCTTCCTACATCCTTTTTGTTCCCTTGGTAGTATTTCTTCCTGTGCCAGGAAAGTGTATGTATTTGTCGTGAATATCTTCCAGATTATGTTTAGGCATGCATTATCCTGGTGGAAGAACACCTGTTTTGAAACCAAAGATGGTTGTTTTCCTTCTAGCACTGAGTTAAGCTGCTCATCCTGCTTGCAGAAGATCTCCTTGTTATTGTTTAAAAGTTCAAAGTGGACTAAACCTTTCATATCCTACCAAACAGATGACAATACCATACATAGGTGAAGACCTTCTTTAGCCTGGGGTGCTGGTGTTTCTCCTTTCTCTACCCACTGTCTTCGGCACTTGACATTTTTATAGAGAACCCATTTTTCATCACCAGTTACTATTCGGTCCAAAAAATGGTTCATTCATGAGACGTGGCAGCAAAGAATAGCACATATTCACTCTCTGCATGTGATTAAACTTGGAAAGTTTGTGAGAAACCTATTGACCTAATTTGCTAACTTTTCTGATGGTGCACAGGCGTTGATGAATGATTGAATGACCAAATCCAAGCTTTTCTGCTAGTTCCTCAACAGTTACAATTGGCTTTTGTCTCACCAGGGTTTGCAGAACATCCTTATCAAACTCTACAAATCTTACAGGATGAGACTCATCTTCTAGGCTGTAGTTTCCAGCTCAGAATTTCTGGAACCACAATTGACACTGGCTTACACTTATTGTCCGATCCCCATATACTGTATGCACTTTCTGTTGCATTGTTGCCTTTATTGAACTCATAAAACAAAATATGCTGAATATGCTCATTTGTCACTTCTATTATAGCTTTGAAAGAAATAACTGTTAGAATTGAACTGCGCTCTTCAAAACTTGCACTAAGAATAAGTACAAGGTAAAATTACTACCTGTTTTTATAGCAAGTTGATGCAGGTAGTTTATCCCACCCTGCTCCACTATTTAGTTCATGCAAATGAAAAAACTGCATTATTTATGGGATGACTCAATATCTTATTACTATTTTTTTTATCCTATTTTAATATTATTGTTTGCATGTTAAATTGCAAATTGTAAAAGGAACAGAGAAAAAAAAATGACAAAGGATATAGAATATTTTAATTCAATACAAACTAATCTAATTCAGTTTGCTAACAAGAAAACTCATGAATTTATAATCATTTAATACTATCTTAGATATTCAAAAGTAAAACTATTTTAAGAAATATATGCCTTTAAATATTGATTCTAACAATGGTACAAGGCCACAAATTTTGGTGGGAGGTACAATTATTGACCCTGGAAGGATAAGAGCCAATTAGGTAAATATTGCTAAATCTACATATTGTCTTCGTTAATATAGCATCAAATAGATACTGGTTAATCATTGATCAAATCTGTTTTTAATTATAGCACATTAGAGCCTTCTCATTAGGGTATCAAGAGCCAAAAAAAAAAG
Source organism: Octopus sinensis (assembly GCF_006345805.1). Lineage (NCBI taxonomy): Eukaryota > Metazoa > Mollusca > Cephalopoda > Octopoda > Octopodidae > Octopus > Octopus sinensis. The sequence continues at coordinate 183,840,549 of NC_042998.1, forward strand.
CCTCTATGTAGTCACTCAATCTGCCTGAAATAACAACCACATGTCCCTCAAATCACACCTTACAATCTTAAAAAAGAGAGAACATAATTAAACAGTGTAGTCCTTGATATGCAAAAGGATGTGATGAGTATGGCAAGAATTCCATTGGTCATGGGTCTGCTCAATCAGGGTGGACCTAGGGATAAATTACAACAACAGCATTGCCTTAATCATGAATGTGCAAATACTGATATTGTTGATCAAGAAAATTGTGAAATTGCTAATAGTTTTAATGCTGGTGGCTGAGGTGTTGGTGGTGATGGCTGTGGTGGTTGGTAGTGATAGTTACAGTTGTAATGTTTGCAGCGTTAATTATTGTTTAATCCCAGGTCAGCCCTGCTCAAACAGACTTACAATTAAAGTATTCCAACCATGATCACGTTTTTTTTAAAAATTTTTATGGGTAGTGTATCTAGGACTACATTATCCATAGTGTTCTTTTTAAGATGATAAAGCAATTTGAAGGAAATTTGACTGCTATTTTTAGCAAACCAAACATCCACATATAAGTTTTCTTATTGGCTGAAGATTGTTGCTTAGTCTCAGGGTATACCTGAACCAAAAGACTTAGACTCAAAGGTTTTGTTGTTATACCACTCGTCTTGATTTTAGGAATAGTATTTCTAGAACTAACATTATTCAACATGTCGTTCCTTATTTTCTTAGAATTAAAACAGTAGGGAATGAGGGACACTTGCCTGCTATTTCATTTTCTTAAACTTTGTCAAAACATAATTAAAATGTTATTTTATTGGATCCTTCTTTCTTGATTATTTTCAGAATTAATTGAACAAATATGAATAGTGTATTTCATTAAAAATATAGACATGTAAAGAGTTAGCATTGGTTGTCATGCAATGGTGGAGGGACAAACACAGACACACAAACACACACACACATACGATGGGCTTCTTTCAGTTTCCATCTACCAAATCCACTCACAAGGCTTTGATTTGCCTGAGGCTATAGTAGAAGACATTTGCCCAAGGTGCCATGTAGTGGGACTGAACCCAGAACCATGTGGTTGGTGAGCAAGCTACTTACCACACAGTCACTCCTGCACCTATATATATATATATATATATATATATATATATAAAGTTAATCCAAACATGAAATCACAAAAAACATAACAACGCGAGGACGTGAAACAAAAATAATATTATTGGACTCTCAGGAAAGAAGGAAAGAAGGAGGGTTTAACGTTTCGAGCGGAGCTCTTTGTCGGAAACATAGGAGAAGGAAAGATCCAGAGAAGGGAAGACGGAGGAAAAAAATCGCCAACAGTACACACGCGGTCATATATATATATATATATATATATATATATATATATAGCACAAAGTATCATCTATGGATTTATATAATACTTTTGTATGCTTTTGATGTTCTCATTTGTAAAATGAATAAATAATCCAGCATTATAATATTTGTAAGTTAATGAACAAACCAAATTTGTTTCTCCATTTTCTTATTTGTATTATATATATATATATATATATATATATAAATTAAATTAGAGATAAACCCACTATTAGGCAAATCAATAATTAAATAATTAAATCTCTAATTTAATTTATATTTATACTGTAAAATTAGATTTAATCCTAAATCTAATTTTTCCCTGTAAGTTCGGATTTACTCCCTAATATTATATATATATATATATATATATATATGACAGGCTTTTAGTTTCCATCGACCAAATCCTCTCATCACCCTTTGGGTTGGCCTGGAACTGTAGTAGAAGACATTTACCTTAGGTACCTTGTGGTGGGACTGAATCCCAAACCTTGTGGTTGAGAAACAAAACTTCTAACCACAATTGTGTCCATAAATTCTAGTAAAATAAAGGACTTTAAAATGAAGAAAGCAAAAGTGACATACCATGGTTTTTGTTGTTTTCCATAAACTCTTCATCCTCTTTATTTGCCTTCTTTGCATATTTCTCAATGTTGTCATCAAGATATAAACTTTCATTTTCATCAAATACAGTAAACAAAAGTGGAAACATTTTTACATCTGTTGAGTTTGCTTTATTCTTCCGGCATATAACGAGAGGTCCAATTAATCCAGCGTTTGTGTCTTGGGATGGATTAACAGCTGAATAGTATGCGTAACTGATGCAGTCTGGATCTCCTGGCCCAGGTCCAGAACTCTCTGGTACAACCCATGTATATATGAAGGTTCCATTAGTCTGAACAGCATATCCTGTGTTCGCTTCGAAGCCTGTGTATTTTGTACCTTCACTTGACTTGTTGTAAAGAACTCCATGAGCAAGGATTGAAGTAGGATATCTGGCTAAATTCTTAAAGACCACTTTTATGGTATCTCCCACTTCAGCTATTATTATAGGTCCAAGAATTCCAAGTGATTCTGGATGGTCCTTGGCTGTCAGGAAGCTGTTGTTTGTGTAAGCTCGGTAAACTGCTTTAATATATTTGCTTCCAATGAGAAAATCTGAAGATTTAACAAACACATGGCCTGGACTGCAATAAAGCAATAAAATAAAGCAAAGAAATAGATTTTAGAACACAAGAGAAATTATGGAGATGAGAATAAAAGCAATTGAATATTTCAATATCAAAATTTGATCAGCTTGTCAATCTGTTATTATTTATGGAAATAATTGTAGGAATATTTTGATAAAGCAATGATACAGATCAAAGTTAAATTTTTCAACATAATAATGGTATAAATTACGATAAAACAGAATAATTAACATGATAGACATATTAATAACGATATAGGAGTGATATAAATGAAATCATTAATAAGTATTTCAATTGTCTGAAATTACAATATTTATAATAGATAGGCAGAGAATAACATATGATAAAGCATTAAACTATGATCTTATCAGCAGTTTGGTATGAACTCTGTGTAAAATAATGATTGGTTATTTGTTGTAAGAAGCCCAAAGCAAGCACGGCTGTGTGATTAAGAAGTGCACATCACAACCATGTAAGGTTAGAGTTAGGGTTAAGGTTAATGCTGCACTTTTGGGCAAATCCTTTTTTTATCATAGACTCAGTCTGACCAAAGCCTTACATGTGAAATTTGGTAAATGGAAACTGATGAAATATGTTGTATGTGTGTGTGTGTTTGTGTGTGCATGCAGCATATGTTGAAAGACTAAAATAAGAAGGATAAGCACTGGTCTCCTTTTGAGCAAGACACCTGTGCTTGTCCCTCTAGCTTACTCACCTTCCCTTCTCAAATGCTACCTACTTAGTAGTGGGAGTCTTTTTTTTTAATTTTTGCTCTCCCTGTTCTTCTATCTTGCAATGTTTGTTGGCTACCTCACTAGTATCAGTGGCACAAAAAAAAAAAAGCACCCAGTACATTCTGTAAAGTGGCTGGCATTAGGAAGAGCATTCTGTTATAGAAACCATGTCAAAGCTGACACTGGAACCTGATGTGGCCTTGCAGCTTGTGGATGTTCAACGATGGATGATAATATCAGTTTGGAATTGAGAAATTAGTGCTTTGATCAAAAATCCCTTATAGTATACTATTCTGTTGTTTTGCAACCCTTTAGACTTGACTGACTTTACCTACATACTCTTACGAGGTCAATAAGATAAGTACCTGACAAAGGACTGAGGCTGACATAGTCAACTAACTCCAGTATGGTTGCAGTAATATATTTCTTTATTGCCCACAAGGGGCTAAACATAGAGGGGACAAACAAGGACAAACAAAGGGATTAAGTCAATTACATCGACCCCAGTGCAAAACTGGTACTTTTATTTATCGACCCCAAAAGGATGAAAGGCAAAGTCGACCTCGGCGGAATTTGAACTCAGAACGTAATGACAGACGAAATACCACTAAGCATTTCACCCGGCGCGCTAACGTGTCTAAAACATCCCCGAGTATGTGGAAATATTGGTTTTAAAATTTTGCACAAGGCCAGCAAGTTTGGGGGAGTGGGTTAGCCGATTACATCGACCCTTAACAGCTTCCTGACAGCCAAGGACCATCCAGAATCACTTGGAATTCTTGGACCTATAATAATAGCTGAAGTGGGAGATACCATAAAAGTAGTCTTTAAGAATTTAGCCAGATATCCTACTTCAATCCTTGCTCATGGAGTTCTTTACAACAAGTCAATAGAGGACAATAAAACATTCGGACAGTTAGATGATACAAAGGTAGACAAGAGAAACACCAATTAGAAAGACAGGCATAAAAAGATGGGTCATTCATGGCCTTCTTTCCTCAGTCGAGTTACCAGAAGTCCTAACTGTTTCGGGCAGTTATCATCACTTAATGTCTGTTTTCCATGCTGGCATGTGTCGGATGGTTTGACAGGAGCTGGTAGCTGGAGAGCTGCATCAAGTTTCAGTTGTCTGTTTTGTCATGATTCTTACAGCTGGATGCCCTTCATAATGCCAACCACTCCAGTATGTTTGCAGTAATTATAAAGATAGGAGTCATATAGAAAACATCCCCAAGTATGTGGAAATATTGGTTTCAAAATTTTGCACAAGGCCAGCAAGTTTGGGGGAGTGGGTTAGCCGATTACATCGACCCCCAATGCTCAACTAGTACTTATTTTATTGACCCCAAAAGGATGAAAGGCAAAGTCAACCTTGGACAAATTTCAACTCGGTGTATAATGACAAATGAAATTCCACTAAGCACTTCGACTGGCATGCTAACGATTCCACCAGTTCGTTACCTTCAATATGTGGAGCCTTCAATATTGGTAAGAAAATTGGAGGTGTCTTTATTTGCATGAAACCTTAGGTAAGTTTCTATTATAGCTATTCCTGTGCATGGTTTATTTTCATTTTGACATGTTGGAAAGAAGAGTATCTTGGATATCTTTTATCTTTTACTTCCTTCAGTCATTGGGCTGCAGCTACGCTGGGGCACCACCTTGAAGGGTTTAAGTTGAACACCCAGTACTTGTTAATTTTTAAAACCTGGTACTTATTTTATTGATCTCTTTTACTAAAGTACTAAGTCACAGGGACATATACAAATCAACACTGATTGTCAAGCAGTGTGGAGGTGGTGGTGCTGGTGGAACAAATACACAAAGACACACACATAGATATATACATAGCCTTCTGGCTTGTTAGTGCTCAGTCAAACTGCCCAAGCTAAGCCAGCATGGAAAGCGGACGTTAAATGATGATGGGCTTCTTGCAGTTTCCTTCTACCAAATCCCCTCACAAACTTTTGGTCAGCCTGGAGCTATAGTAGAAGACATTTGCTCAAGACACAACACATGTATATGTGTATACATATGTATTAACATTATCTTTCCTTATTACTTAAAATTATTTTGCAAATACTCATTCCATTAAAAATAGTAAAACAACTTGACTATTGTTTTCTGACAGATGGCATTCTTGAGTAATTTCTCAGGATAATAATTTGTATGGTATGCTAATTCACATGGCTATTCATGTACAATATTCTATATTGTCTTAGTGATTCTGCTGTCACTATTTCTACAGGAACAGCAAAGTATATGTTTTCCTGAAGAGATTTGATCTGATGACGCAGAAGTTCAGAGTTGTCAATCCATACTTGATGAAATAATTAAAACAATATTGGTCATTGACTAAGATTGTCTTTTGTTCCCAGCAATAGAAATAGTAACTGTAACTTAACTATAGGTTTTTTTCTTTCAAGCAGATTGTGATCTGAGTAATTCCACTCAGTAATTCATTGTCTAAACTTCATGCACACGCACGCACACACACACACACACACACACACACACACACACATATTAAAATATTTTATCTTTGAAGTGAAATCGTAGCTGTGGTCAGTGCTGGTGACATACAAGGCGCCTATGCCAGTGATACATAAAAGACACCCAGTACACTCTGTGGAGTGGTCGGCATTAGAAAGGGCATCCAGCTATAGGAACCAAACTAAATCAGAGTGAAGCCTGGTGCAGCTCTCTGACTTACCATCTCCAGTCAAACCATCTTATCTATGCCAGCATGGAAAACAGATTTTAAATGATGATGATGATGAAGAGAGTTCATCCTTGTGGTCATGATCTTATCTGTGGTATATGGAATGAACACTGTAGAGGACTGATTAGCTATTGAAAGAAGTCCAAAGCACCCACCAGAACTGTCACATCGTGAGTGGGCAGGCTAAGGGGTGACTTCAGCTTGCAACTACATGGGTACCTAAAACAATTAGGGTAAGTATGGCTCAGTGTGTTACCAAGCACATATCATGACTGCCTATACTTTTATCTGGTAAGACTGACATTTACGAGATGGAAAAGCTGTTTCATATATTACTCTTTGGAATGTCAAGTTAGAATGAAGCAAAGAAAAATTAATGTGAACGAAGTTGATCGAAATGGTAACCAAATCAAAGTTGAAACAAAAAGCAAAAAAATTCTTACTGTAAAACACATTCAATTTGATGTGTTTGACATTGCAAGATTAACAGCTGTTAATGGTGTAGGTGAAACTGTTAGATGGATTAAGAACATGAAATATTTTATGAATAATTTATCTAACTAATAGTTTTTCCACTTACAGTATCGTTACTAGTGGTTATAAATCATTCAATACTAACTGAATGTATAAGTATGACCATTAGCATTGTTTTGTATTGTTTTGACTTTAGTTTGGTTACCATTTTAAGACTTTGCCTTCCATGGGAGTCACCAATGAGTCCCCATGCTATATTCTTAATATACCATGAAAATCGTTTGTGACACTCAATGGTAACATGTTCTTACGGAAAGTTCCATTTCTGTGGTTCATATGACATTATTAAAATTTTTAGGAAATGTACCAGTGCTGGTGGCATGTAAAAAGCACCATCTGAATGTGGCCGATGCCAGTGCCGCCTGACTGGCTTCCATGCTGGCGGCACATAAAAAGCACCCACTGCACTCTCAGACTAGTTGGTGTTAGGAAGGGCATCCAGCTGTAGAAATATTGCTACATCAGATTGGAGCCTGGTGTGGCCTCCTAGCTTGTCAGTCCCCAGTCAAACCGTCCAACCCATGCCAGCATGGAAAACGGATATTAAATGATGCTGATGATAAAGTACAGAACACATTTCTTTGAGTTTCTCGGATGATTTTTAATTGGACTCAAAAGGGTCTGAGACAGGACCTGGTAAAGAGGATGCAAATTACTGTCATCTTTGTCATTGGGGCAGTGAAGGTACATGGCTTAATGGTTGGGGTATTTGGCTCATAATTGCAAGGTCATGAGTTCAATTCCTGGCAGTGCTGTATCCTTGAGCAAGACACTTTATTTCACATTTCTCCAGTTCATTCAGCTGGCATAAATGAGTAGTACCTGTATTTCAAAGGGCCAGCCTTGTCACATTCTGTGTTATGCTGAATCTCCCTGAGAACTATATTAAGGGTATGTATGTCTGTGGAGTGTTCAGCCACTTGCATCCTAATTTCACATGCAGGCTGTTCTGTTGATCAGATCAACTGGAACCCTCATCATCATAATCGATGGAGCACCATTATTAGAGTGCTGCCTTCCATAAAATCATTTTTGTGGAAAAGAAACCATTAAGGTTTATAATCTGAAATATTATCTATAGAAAAAAATCATAAATAAACGGAAAAAGTCCATCAATGGAGGTATAATGGACATTTTAACATTTTATCATGTATCACTGGTGACTCTCATAGTACAGAATGAATTTAATATTCACAGGAGTAACTGGTGATATTTGTCTTATAAATCAAAGTGGTAGTTTATATGGTGAACTGGAGCATATATATAGTTAAAAAGTTTTAAATTTCCATAATTTATAACTAGCAGTATTGCCCGGCGTTGCTCGGGTTTGTAAGGGAAATAACTATATAAGCATTTTTAGAGATGTAAAGTATAATATCCATCTCAATATGGCTAACCACAAAGGGGGTGTTACTGTAGCTTTTTACATTCTGAGATTTAATAATACATTTTTAGAGAGTTACTTCCCTTATATAATAGCAAAAAATGCATTAAAAATGGGAAAAAATGATGGTAAATTTTTTTTTAAATCGTAGACTCATCGTAGACGCACGCTAGTACCCAGAAGGGCTCAATATGAATCACGACTATAAGATACCCGGTTTTGGTTAAACTGCACCGCAAAATGTGGGAGTAGTTAGGAATCTAAATCGTAGGAGACAGACACACAACTTCACTTTTATATATAAAGATTAGACTGCTGGTGCAAAAAAATAATATGGTGTAAAATAGGCTTGGTAGGCAAAATATTAAAAGATTTCATTCCCAGTTCCTTTATTCTAACTTGATATTCCGAAAAGAAAAGGTGCAGACATCGCTGTGTGGTTAGGAAGTTTGTTTCTCAACCACATGGTTCCGGGTTCAGTTCCACTGTATGGCACTTTGAGCAAGTGTCTTCTGCTATAGCTTTGGGCTGACTGAAGCCTTGTGACTGAATTTGGTAGGTGGAAGTTCTAGCTGTGTATGTACATAGGTGCAGGTGTGGATGTGTGGTAAGAAGCTTACTTCCCTAACCACGTAGTTCCTGGTTCAGTCCCACTGTGTGGCAGCTTGAGAAAGTGTCTTCTATTGTAGCCTTGGGGCTGACTAAAGTCTTGTGAGTGGATTTGGTAGACTGAAAGAAGCCCACTACACTCATGGAGTGGTTGGCGTTAGGAAGGGCATCCAGCCGTAGAAACATTGCCAGATCAAACTGGGCCTGGTGCAGCCTTCTGGCTTCCCAGACCCCAGTTGAACCGTCCAACCCATGCTAGCATGGAAAGCGGACGCTAAACGATGATGATGATGATGATGATGATATATATTAATTTAGAGATAGTAGTCCCCTTCATCTCACCATATAAAGAAGAATTTTTATTTTAAATACCTACTGTTTTATAACTTGGCTACATGTGTTCCATGAGGTACATTTTCCGGTTCCTAAACCGCTCCGTGTTTTGCTGGAACCCATACTTAGGGGTTTTAAAAAATTAAAATATAGTTTATAGTATTGAACGATGATAAGTGATATAAGGGCCCGATGATTGGGGTTACATTTTAAAAAGGGTTCGAGCAAAACACAGAGTGGTTTAGGAACCAGGGAATGTACCTCATGAAACACGTGTAGCCAAGTTATAAAACAGTAGGTATTTAAAATAAAAATTATTTTTTATATGGTGAGATGAAAGGGCCTACTATCTCTAAATTAAAATATATATTTCTTCATTGAGAATAATTTGAACCTCTGTTATGCCGGAATTTTTATTCCCTAACAAATAAAATTTAAAATGTGTGTGTATATATATATATATATATATATATACACACACACACTTATACATACACACATACTTACATACACACACACACACACATATATATGAAAATATTTACGTGTTTCTGTGTCTGTGTTTATCCCCTACCATCGCTTGACAACCGATGTTGGTGTATTTACGTCCCTATAACTTATTGGTTCGGTAAAAGAGACGGATAGAATAAGTACTAGGCTTACAAAGAATAAGTCCTGGTGTTGATTTGTTTCACTAAAAACCCTTAAGGTGGTGCTCCAGCATGGCCGCAGTTAAATGACTGAAACAAATAAATGAATAAACGAGTGAGTGTGTAAAGTGCTCATGCCTCCAAACAGAGTTTGATCCTCCGATTGATGTTGAGTTTTACTTTACATTCATCATGTATTGAGTAACTTTTGCCAGATCAGACTGGGCCTGGTGCAGCCTTCTGGCTTCCCAGACCCCAGTTGAACCGTCCAACCCACGCTAGCATGGAAAACGGACATTAAACGATGATGATGATGATGACTTCAGTTAACACCAACAGATATTTCATTCTCTCTCTCTCTCTTTCTCTCTCTCTCTGACACAATTTCTCTCCCTCTCTCTCACACACTCTCTAACACAATATCTTTCCCTCTCTCTCTCTCACACACACTCTCTCTCTCTCACACACACTCTCTCTCTCACACACACACACTCTCTCTTACACACACACACACACACACACACATGTAATTCTTATTCCAATTTTCATTTTGCCATGAGTGACTGCATCATCCTCATCAGCACCACATCACTCAGTATGGTCTTTTGACCCTTGTGAATGCATGTGGCTCAGTGTTCAGGGCATGAATGTTTAGCTCATGAATTTGATACCCAACAACACATTGTATCCTTGAGCAAGACACTTTATTTTGCCTTACTCCAGTTTACTCAGCAGGCAAAAGTGAGTAGTGTCTGTATTTCAAAAGGGTCAGTCTTGTCACATTCTGTGTCATGCTGAATCTCTCTGAGAACTACATTAAGGTCACGTGTGTATGTAGGTGTACTCAACCAGCGGCACATTAATTTCACAAGTAATCCGTTCTGTTCATCGGATTAACTAGAACACTCGTCATCGTTAACTGATAGAGTGTCATTTGGCATCTCCTTGAGATGCAGCTCACTTTGTCTTAAGTCTCCTTTAGTTTCCCCTCTTCCATGGGTTCCACTAACTTGCAACACTCAGCACTTCCTTATGTTTGCTCATACTCCCACAAGCCTTTTCTCTTAAAATGTGTGATCATAAATTTCTGATTTCTAGCTAATCCTTTCATAGAGTTAGCTGAAAGAATCAAATTCGACCTTTATTCTCTAGAAAAACGCCACCGCCGTGGTGATCTCATTCTTGCTCACATCATAAGCGGAAAGTGTAACCTCTCGAAAGAGCTGTTCTTCACTCCTGCTCCAGAACGTCGGCTGCGGGGTCACTCCAAAAAGCTCTATCTGCGACGATTTCATCTCAATCGAAGGAGAGGGGCTTTCTCCGTCCGGGTTGCGGATCTGTGTAATAAGCTGCTGGACAAGATAGTGAAGATGCCGACAACCGCTCGGTTCAAAGTCTCCCTTGACCACAAATGGCCTGAACTCTTTGCATGAACACCACGCTGTACATAACTCCATGTCCCCCTATCCCCCTACATGGCCTTGCTTTTTGCTTTTTGAGCCAAAAAATTAACTTAACTTAACTTAACTATTTAACTTCTAGATTTTTACTGACAAAACCCATAAAATTATTATCCATCTTATAAACAATAACTCTGAGCACCTTTTCAAACTCCACCTGTCTAACACCCGTGGACATATTTACAAAGTCAAAAAACAGCACAGCTCCCATGACTTTCAGGAACATTTTTTCACACTAAGAGTTGCTGAAGCATGGAACAAACTGCCAGCATCAGTTGTTAGTTGTCGGAGCAATGCATCCTTCAAAACTTCCATACTTTCTGAGATTCTCCAACACTACACCTGATTTTCTCCCCTCCATACACATGCAAGCATGTGTCTGACTCATACACTGTTTGCTTTCCAGACATTTGTATATTACTGCATATACTTTATAACGCACTTTTGACAAGTTGTGGTGCACCTGAGCACTGTATACAATGATTTCATTATTATTTTTTTATTCTGTTTACCAGTTGAACGAATTGAATCATCATCATCATCATCATCATCATTTAACGTCCGTTTTCCATGCTAGCATGGGTTGGACGGTTCGACCGGGTCTGAGAAGCCAGGAGGCTGCACCAGGTTCCATTCTGATCTGGCAGCGTTTCTACATCTGGATGCCCTTCCCAACGCCAACTACTCTGTGAGTGTAGTGGGTGCTTTTTACGTGCCACCGGCACAGATGCCAGGGGAGGCTGGCAACGGCCACGAACGGTTGGTGCTTTTTACATGCCACCGGCACGGAAGCCAGTAAAATAAATATGTATACAAAATTGAGTCTGAAGACAGTGAATATGTGAACAAAAATGAGTCTGTATAAGGGAGAGAGAGAGAGAGAGAGAGAGAGAGAGAGAGAGAGAGAGAGAGAGAGTAAATATTGTGCACTTAAAAGAAAATTGAATGTTCTTATTTGAAGGCAAAATAACATTGTGTTGCGTGCGCGTTAGAGCTTGAAGAAAAGGAATAACAGAACCAAGGGACACAACTCTTAAACCCGTTAATTTGAACAAACAAATTAAGTGTAATTTTTAGTAGAAGACGAAGCGCAACATTTCAAATCACAAAACTATTTAATTTGACTATTTACTATATTTTTTTTATGACAACCTCTAGCAAAGGGCGTTGTTTTTCTTTTTCATACCTAACCTTCAGCACAAAAGCCTCATCCACTCGCAACCACACATCTCATGCCACTTCTTCTCTGACAGCGTTAACAGGAACCTTGAAAACGACTTCCAGTGGGGGTCATGTTAATTTTGTCTTCTTCAACAGCACAAAGATATAATCACTACATATTTCCCTTCCCCGGCAAGTAATTATCGTACCCAACAGTCCCTAAGCGTGAACATCTTACACCTAAAACCACCTCAAGATTCCTACAAATGTCAAGCTTCACATATCACACAGAACATCAGACATCGCAGATTGTCATCGTCATCATTATCATCACCTACCGCCCGTCTTCTATGCTGGTATGAGTTGGACGGTATGACAACAAGGCGGTGAGCTGGCAAAACCATTAGCACGCCAGGCGAAATGCGTAGCTGTATTTCGTTTGCCGTTACGTTCTGAGTTCAAATTCCGCCGAGGTCGACTTTGCCTTTCATCCTTTCGGGGTCGATAAATTAAGTACCAGTTACGCACTGGAGTCGATGTAATCGACTTAATCCATTTGTCTGTCCTTGTTTGTCCCCTCTGTGTTTAGCCCCTTGTGGGTAGTAAAGAAATAGGTATGACAACAAATCAACATTCGTATTAAAAAAAAATGAACCAAGGGAAACAACTCTTGAAAGCCTGTGCACGTAAACAATATTTTGTTAACCATTGAGGGGTAGTTTATACCGAGAGTCACCAAACTGCGGCCCGTGACGTCAGTTCATCCGGACCGCCGCCGCACTGTGTCTTTTGTGTAAGTACTTACAATGGAAGTTCATTTGCGTTTGGTATGGCATCAGGGATCTTTTCCTTTTGAACGGCACAAAAAATTAACCTAACCTAACCTAACCTATCGGTTTCTTTTTACCGAACCGCTATGTTACAGAGACGCAAACACACCAACACCGGTTGTCTAGTGGTGATGGGGGATAAACACAGACACAAAGACACACACACTCATAGATATGTTTTGGGGATTAACTATATATATATTCGATGGGCTTCTTCCAGTTTCCATCTACCAAATCCACTCACAAGGCTTCGGTCAGCCCAAAGCTACAGTAGAAGACACATGCCCAAGGTGTCACTCAGTAGGACTGAACCCAGAACCATCTGACTGGGAAGCAAACCTCTTACCACACAGCCATGCCTTACAGTCCCACCAGATACATGCAATGTAGTAACCATCAATTTGAAATCAGATGCCCACACACATAGATGTGTGTGCTGTGCGTGAGAAGACCCGGCAGGACAAGTGAGTCCATTCCGTGGCCTTTGCTAGGGATGTCGCCAGCCCACTTATGCATGCCTTTCCTTCCTTGGACACGCGAAGACCTGTTGAGGCAAGTGAAGTCGAAATTGAATTTGAAATCGAATCTCATCCGACGACTGGCACCCATGCCGACCTCCCTTCATTGGACACTAAACTCTGCTTGCGATGATCTGTTGGGGCAAGTGAAATCGGAATCGAAATTGAACCAATCCTATGACTGGCACCCGGCAGTTGCCAGTGCCGCTGGACTGACTCCTGTGCAGGTGGCAAGTAAAGAAACACCATTTCGACCCTGTGCTTGAGGAGACCTATTGAGTCAAGTACATCAACATCAAAAATCAATGGAAATTGTAGTTGTGATCCCTGTGCCGGTGGCACGTAAAAAGCACCAACCGATCGTGGCCATTGCCAGCCTCGCCTGGCACCTGTGCCGGTGGCATGTAAAAAGCACCCACTACACTCACGGAGTGGTTGGCGTTAGGAAGGGCATTCAGCTGTAGAAACTCTGCCAGATCAGATTGGAGCCTGGTGCAGCCTTCTGGCTTCCCAGACCCCGGTCGAGCCGTCCAACCCATGCTAGCATGGAAAACGGACATTAAACGATAATGATATGACGATCTTCTTTCAGTTCCCATCTACCAAATCCACTCCCAAGGCTTTGGTCTGCTTGAGGCTATAGTAGAAGACACTTGCTCAAGGTGCTGCACAGAGGGACTGAACCCAGAACCATGTGGTTGGGAAGCATGCTTTCCTTACCACACAGACATGCCTGTGCCTATAAATGCATTATGTGTGTGTGAGTGTGTGGATATGTGTGTTTTGTGTATGACATTAAACTGCATCCAGTTGTGGGGCCCTGGTTTGGGAGTTCCAGGATCTTGAAGAGTGTGGAACCATCTCTTAAGCTCTATTGTTTTCAGGTCTACTCTGACTCAGCGTAGCAGCACCTGTCAGGGTCCTAGCTATGGGTTAATTAGCATATTAGGTCTTGCCTACCTATTCATGTGAAGAGTGGATCCAGTGGATTCTGCAGAAGAAAACTTCATGGTTCAATAGAGGAAAGCTGTAGACGAGGGAGACCCAGGAAGACATGGGATAAAGTATCGAAGGACAATTTCAAAATGCTGAACTTTACAGAGATGACAGAAGTCTGAGATATGTGGTGCATTATTGTACCCGAGAAGACCTGCCTACCACAACAGAATTGAAATACTAAAACCAAAGTGCCATGTAAAAAACATTGAAGCTGATGCCACATAAAATGCATTGGTGATGGTGGCATGTAAAAATCACCCAGTACCCTCTGTAAAGTGGTTGGCATTAGAAAGGGCATCCAGCTGTAGAAACCATGCCGAAACAAACTATGGGACCTGCTGTGTTCCCTGGCCTTGCAAGTTCCTGTTAAGCTGTCCAACCCATTCCAGCATGGAAAACAGACATTAAATGCTGCTACAGCTGTTGATGATGATGATGATGATGATGATGATTGTGGAATGCTGAGAGCAAGATGGGGCAAGCAAGACATCTTGGTCATCCTATGCATCCATCTCCATCCCCAGATATTTTGACCAGGTAACTGAAGATGGTCATGAGCGGGTGAGTGAGGGTGGTGGTGTGCAACTCTTCTCCACTTTAAACTAATTCATTGCACAAGCATTAAACATCCTTGGATAACCAGATAGTCCTTATTGCTCCGATGGATACACATGATGCATGCACACACACACACACACACACACACACATATAAAGGAAAAAACCATTGAATAAATGTGTAAATAACTTACTTGTTAGGGTCATCAAGGGATGTGTTATAGATGAGGTCTTTATGTCCTGGGGCATAATCCCATTCAATTTCTTGAGCTTGAATGAAATATTCTCTAACTTTGTTTTCCGTTATTTCAATATTTTTCTTTCTCCCACAGTGATCTACTTTATACATGGCCTTGGTTCCAGCATTGAAGTGATCATTGGTCACGCACTCCACAGCCCATGTACCTACAGAAGAAAGTCACTGGTTACAATGGATGGGATTCATTTAGAACAAACAATTTTTCAGCACAAACAAAATGTCTGTTATTTTATTGTAATACAAAACAAAAAGTAGAATTATATACATGTGTATCTGCAGAGATGATGATAATGATGATATGTATATATATATATACATATCATCATCATTGACATCATCATCGTTTAACGTCCGTTTTCCATGCTAGCATGGGTTGGACAATTTGACTGAGGTCTGGCGAACCAGATAGCTGCACCAGGCTCCAATCTGATCTTGCAGAGTTTCTACAGCTGGATGCCCTTCCTAACGCCAACCACTCCGAGAGTGTAGTGGGTGCTTTTATGTGCCACCGGCACGGGGGCCAGTCAGGTGGTACTGGCAACAGCCATGCTCAAATGGTGCTTTTTATGTGTCACCTGCACAGGAGCCAGTCCAGCGGCACTAGCAACGACCTCGCTAGAATGTTTTGTTCACGTGCCACCAGCACAAGTGCCAGTAAGTCGATGCAGCTAATGATCACACTCGAATGGTGTTTTTTACGTGCCGCTGGCACAGAGGACAGGTTGTTGCTCTGGCAATGATCTCACTCATATGGTACTCTTAGCGCTCCAATATGTATATATATCATCATCATCATCATCATCATTTAGCATCTGCTTTCCATGCTAGCATGGGCTGGACGGTTCAACTGGGGTCTGGGAAGCCAGAAGGCTGCACCAGGCCCAGTCTGATCTGGCAATGTTTCTACGGCTGGATGCCCTTCCTAATGCCAACCACTCTGTGAGTGTAGTGGGTACTTTTTACGTGCCACCAGCACAGGTGCCAGACGGGGCTGGCAAACGGCCTCGGTTGGTTGGTGCTTTTTACGTGCCACTGGCACGGGGTTAGGCGAAGCTGGCAACGGCCATGGTTGGATGGTGCTTTTTACATGCCACCGGCACGTGGCCAGGCGAGGCTGGCAACGGCCACGTTTGGATGGTGCTTTTTACGTTCCACTGGCACAGGGCTAAGCGAAGCTGGCAACGGCCACGGTCGGATGGTGCATTTTACGTGCCAGGCGAGGCTGGCAACGGCCACGTTCGGATGGTTTGCTTACGTGCCACCGGCCACTGGTATCACAGCTGCAATTTCCATTGATGTTGATCGATTTCGATTTGTGCAAACATATGTGCATGTCTGCACATATGCAAATATTTTCCATGACTGCCGTGTTCTTTTCAGTGAGCTCTTTATTTTCAAGGTACTGAAAACTATGGCTCTTGCTAGTTATAAAGTTAATGGATTACATTATCTGAAGATATCCATTGCCACCATTGTCTTCACCACTGCTGTCGCCAACACCATCATTGGCATTTAATGTCCAAATTCCATGCTCGCACAAATTGAAGAGCTTGGCAGTCTTACAAATCAGAGGACTGTGTTATGCACCAATGTCTTCTTTAACATGGTTTCTGTGGTGTATGCAAGAGATTCGAAATAAAGGCACCTACCTTCTCTTCGCTCAGATGGAGACCCATCAGCGGTAATGGATCCTTCAACACAGCCCGACCCAAACGCTAGAAATAGCAGCTGCTTCTCCCAAACCTTAACAACGTGCTGACCCGTGTTATCTGCTCGGCGACCTGACTTGAAAAGGCAGAATCCTGCCCTCGCAGCGCGAGCATTACTGCTGTCCCTTCTGGTCAGCCCCAAGTTCTGGTCAGCTCCCCAGCTGCTGACATCATCCCACAGTTTCTACAACTGGATGCTCTTTCTAATATCAACCACTTTACAGGGTGTATTGGGTACTTTTTTGTACTACCTGCACTAATGGTGATTGTCTTGTAATTTGTAAGACTAAGGCCCTAAAATGGTCCTTATAACTAAAGGAAAACAGAAGAGAGAGTGGATAATGATACTGGGTGGAGAGATAAGGGAATGCTAGATAAGAGGGTAGGCTGGGTAGTAAGGCAGGGAGCAGAAGCGAAGGAAGGAATTAGAGAAACAGGGAGGGATGGAGATGAAAATATGATAGGGTGGATTCTCCTTATGTTTTTTATATTTGGAGAATTTCTCTTCACAGACTTATTCTATATTGCTGAGACCAGTGATCCTTGACTTGATGTTGTTAATGTTTTGCTTGGACTGCTGCAAGTTAACATCTTCAGGAAATACATGCATAGGGAGAAGATTCCAGAGCGTCAATGTTTTGGAGTGGAAGGACTCAGAATAGGAGTTAGTGGTTGGGTCTGGGTGAGAATAGATCACAGCAGAGATGATAAGAGGTAAATAAACAAGTGGGTTGTGAGTACACCCATAAAATTATTAACCATCTTACAAACAATAACTCTGAGCACCTTTTCAAACTCCATCTGTCTAACACCCGTGGACATGTTTACAAAGTCAGAAAACAGAGCACAGCTCCCATGACTTTCGGAAACATTTTTTCACGCTGAGAGTTGCTGAAGCATGGAACAAACTGCCAGTATCAGTTGTTAGTTGTCAGAGCACTGCATCCTTCAAAACTTCCATGCTTCCTGAGATTCGCCAACACTACACCTGATTTTCTCCCCTCCATACACACGCAAGCATGTACCTGACTCATACACTGTTCGCTTTCCAGACATTTGTACATTACTGCATATACTCTATATGCACTTTCTGACAAGTTGAGGTGCACCTGAGCACTGTATACAATAATTTCATTATTATTATTATTATTATTATTATTATTATTATATTATTATTATTATTACTTGGATAGAGAAGTTACAAATCCATCCAGCTCCAAGGAACAGAAGCTGATATAGAATCATTATAAAGGCTATTATTGTAATTATCAATTATAAAATGTTTCTTAGGTTTATTTACCTTGGAAGGATAAAAGAATAGACAGGGCATAGTATGGTAATAAATTAAATACTGTAACCAGAACAACTGCAGCATTGGGAGTGATCTTCATTCAACTTAAATACAATGGAAGCCTGCTGAATCAAGCATTCAGACAGCATTTCTACTCGTGGTCATTCTGTCGTTATTGTAAAGCAAACAAGGTAAGAAACACAAAATGGAATTGGATATTTATTAAAAGAGATTTGAATAGATAAGAATGACAGTAACTCTGTAGCAATTACCTTGCTGGTTATTGATACCTCCTAATAGAATCATAGGTCATAAATATAACAACGTGAGGAAATAGAGTTTAAACTCTGCCACAGGATGTTTCCAGGAATAATATTTACTTACCAGGATTTACAGCTTTCATTTCTAGTGTTTGTAGCATTCCTGGGAGTACGCTGAAAGTATCTTTATGGTTTTTGTGAACAGTGAAAGTATTTCCATGGAAATAAACAGTATGCAAATCAACTTCGTTGCCAAGAGCCATGATATGCCAGATGACTTTATCATTCATGCACATTTCTGGTTCATGAAGATTCCCATAAAGGTAGCCATTGATACCTACAAAAGATAAGAGGAATTTTTATTTATCACATTTGTAGATCAGTCCATTAAGGGTCTTATAATGCATAGATGTGTTCCTCTATATTCACAGTTTAAATTATAACAATCAATTTTGCTATACTGTACATACACTTCAGGTTACCTTTTCTGATTAGTTGTAGTGCATCTGAGCACTGTATACAAACAGTTCATTATTATTATTATTATTATTATTATATTATTATTATTGAGTGAGAGAGCAGTGCATGCCATCAAAGTAACACTGCAGTAAAATATACGAAGCCCAGTATACCCATCATGACTACCCATCTGATAAGGGTACACTAGGTACATGCATCACAACCATATGTGCACGACATGGTGATTTCATATCAAGATAAACAGCACATGACCTTGCAGGTGGGGACCAGTTAGAATTTTCTTCTGGTCAAGTAACCCATCCTGCTCAAAAGGTGCCTGAATAAGGGTTGTTTAAGGATGTTGAATGAAACACCCATGTTTCCAGAGGTGACTAATTCAAACCCGAAAGAATCCCTCTCAACACATGGCTATGATGCTCCTCCACTACTTCTGCTCGTGATCAGAGATGCACATATCGTCAGCCACTAAGGGACATGGTCAACTGGTTACGGTCAAACAACTGACAAGCAAATCTGTGGTATTGAGCAGAATATTTGCTGTAGCCCATCTTTTATACCAAGACAAAATAATGTACTTGATAACACTTCCAATCAGTTAAGATCAGAAGCCACGAGAGCCACTGCCTGGTACTGCATCAGAGCATTTATTATTATTATTATCATTATCATTATCATTATTATTATTATTATTATTATTTAAGGTGACAAGCTGGAAGAATCGTTAGTACACTGGGCATAATGCGTAGCAGCATTTCATCCATCTTCATGCTCTGAGTTCAAATTCTGTCGAGGTTGACTTTGCCTTTCATCCTTTGGGGGTCGATTAATTAAGTACCAGAGGAACATTGGAGTCGATGTAATTGACTAGTCTCCTCCCCCAAAATTTCAGGCCTTGTGCCTTTAGTAGGAAGGATTATTATTATTACTGTCCCTCAAACATTTAGTATACTTCACCTTTATAAATGTTGTTTTATTTTCAGGAGGAAGAAATCAGTTACCATTTGTTTATAATTAGCATTGTTATGCTATTGAATATTGTGTATGTATGGATGTGTTTGTTCTTCATAACTGTTAGTTATTTTTCAAGTTTTCCCTATTTTGCAGTTTGATCTTAGAATGTTGAAATTCTTTTTATTTTTTTCTCTGGTTGAATATGAAGGAAAAGTTAAATTGTGAGAGGTATCGAAAGTAACAAACAATAACAAATATCAGATCCTAGTCAATATAACAAATCTCAGTAAGCTGGCAGAATCATTAGCACGCCAGGCAAAATTCTTAGCAGCATTTAGTCCATCTTTAACCCTTCCATTACCAACCCGGCTGAAACCGGCTCTGGCTCTGAGTACAAATGTCTTGTTTTCATACATTCTGAATTAAAATCTTCCACCAAAACTTAGTCACAATTTATGATCCTAACATTAGCTTAATGATAACTAAGATATTTTACTAAATTCTTTGTTATATTTAAAGTGATTGAAAGAAACACAAAGCGTCTAAAAATAAATACAGTAACGAAAGGGTTTTAAATTCTGAGTTCTAATTTCATTGAGGTTGAATTTTCCTTTCATCCTTTTGGGTTCAATAAAATAAGCACAGGGGTTGATGTAATCGACTTTCCCTCTCCCTTGGAATAGCTGGCTTTGTGCCAACATTTGAAACCAATATAATAAACCTCAGTTAAACCGTTAATCTTTTGTTTAGATGTCATTTCTTCAGACTTTTCTCAGGTTGCTTCCTGGCCACAAAGTTTTCATTATGTCTTGTTGGAGTGACCGTGTGGTTATTTAACTCTAGATCAGATCTGATCCAACAGACTTATGACCCAAAACATTCCTTTTATGACCATCCTGTCTTCCATTCAGGCAAGGAGAGTTCTGGTGGCTCAATAGCGAGCTGGCAGAATTGTTAGCACGCCGGGTGAAATGCTTAGCGGTATTTCGTCTGCCGCTACATTCTGAGTTCAAATTCCGCCGAGGTCGACTGTGCCTTTCATCCTTTCGTGGTCGATAAATTAAGTACCAGTTACGCACTGGGTCGATGTAGTCGACTTAATCCGTTTGTCTGTCCTTGTTTGTTCTCTCTGTGTTTAGCCCCTTGTGGGTAATAAAGAAATAGGTATTTCGTCTGCCGCTATGTTCTGAGTTCAAATTCCGCCGAGGTCGACTGTGCCTTTCATCCTTTCGTGGTCGATAAATTAAGTACCAGTTACGCACTGGAGTCGATGTAGTCGACTTAATCCGTTTGTCTGTCCTTGTTTGTTCCCTCTGTGTTTAGCCCCTTGTGAGCAATAAGGAAATAATAGTCGATGAAAGGAATATCTAGGCAGTTGCTCGACCTGCTAGAAATAGCAACCAACGACACCTTACTGTCACGAAGCTGTTCAGCGACGTGCAACCAAAAGAATACCCTCCATCAGGCATTTGCCATATCCTGAACGCCTTACTTCCCTGGGCATGGACACATTGAAACTCCGACGTCTGGCAGCTGACTTGGCAGACACCCATAAAATTATCAACCATCGCACAAACAATAACTCTGAGCACCTCTTCAAACTCCACCCAAATAAACACCCGTGGACATATTTACAAAGTAAGAAAACAGCACAGCTCCCATGACTTCAGGAAACATTTTTTCACGCTGAGAGTTGCTGAAGCGTGGAACAAACTGCCGGCATCGGTTGTTAGTTGTCGAAGCACTGCATCCTTCAAAACTTCCATGCTTCCTGAGATTCGCCAACACTACACTTGATTTTCTCCCCTCCTAACATACACAAGCATGTTCACTTTCCAGACATTTCTACCTTACTGCATGTACTTTATATGCACTTTCTGACAAGTTGTGGTGCACCTGAGCACTGTATACAATAATTTCATTATTATTATATCGAAATAAAGAAGATAAATTGGACATGGTTTTTATTTGTTTATTTTTATGCAGCAGGTGAAAACCCTAGTTCACGGTTTCAAAAACATTGGCTAGTGTATATAAAGGGAAATAACTCTGTTGCTATGATCAAGTATTAACGATATATATACAAAGTATTGGGATTTGGTGAAAGGTACCTGTGATAGTAATAAACCATGAAAGATTTGGATAGAGAAGTTAGGGCAGATCTTTTCGGTTTGAACGGCAGTTTTTAAAAATAATTTCCACCTAACTAAACACTTTTAAACTTCGTATACTGGTAGAATATGTTTATAAAACATCTTTTTCTCTTGGCTTTATTGAGAAAATTCATAGTTTGTTAGATATTTGTTGTTTTTATTTCTTCAATTTCTGCAATTTCAACCAATCAATGACTGTCTATTGAGGTGAAAACATTCTGTGCCGTATTAATATGTCCCTCGTTTAAGAAACAGATTGGGTTTATTTACATTTCTGAAGAAAAAAAGATACCGTTCCCCCACCCCTAACCCTGACCCTAACTAACCCTAACCCTAAAATAGATTGAAATGCAATAGATCGATACTAGGGTCATAATTATGGGTGACAATTTCATATGACACCGCTAGAAAAAACTGCTGTTCAAACCGAAAAGATCTGTTAGGGCATGCATTTAAATATTAGGTTAATTTTTTTAGGACGACATGAGGTCAGCTTGTAAAGAGAGAGATACTTTACTGTCAGTATGTGAAAAACATCGTTCTAACTTCCACTTCTCCATGATTGCAAGGACCACACGAAATTTGTTGAGGAAGATTTTCTACGGCCACATGCCCTTCCTGTCGTCAACCCTCACTTATTTCCAAGCAAATTATGGCCAGACATGTTTTTGCTGAATATTGGAAACGAACGACACTATTTGTATAACAGTGAAACTCATTCGCAATTATTATGTGAGGACAAAGAGACATAAGCGTACACACAACAGGGTTCTTTCAATTTTCATCCTTCAAATCCACTCACAAGGTTTCGGTCAGCCTAGAGCCATGGTAGAAGACACTTTACCAAGGTGTTACACAGTGGGACTGAACCCTGAAACATACGGTTGAGGAGCAAACTTCTTAACCACACAGCCATGTTTGCCCCTCAAAACATATTAAAATGTCAGTGTTGGTAGTCATTTTTCTTTCTTTTTATCATTCTTCAAGAATTCTCTCTCATTTCTCCTTATGATCCCATCAAATCGCTACATCAGACACATTGTTACTTTAAGAACTAACACCTGTACTTCACCTCATCTTTATCATTCACCTGGTATTTATTTAATCACCCATGGGAAGACACATGTGGAGGCACATGGCCTAGTGATTAGAGCAGTGGACTCGCGGTCGAGGGATCGCGGGTTCGAATCTCAGACCGGGCGATGTGTGTGTTTATGAGCGAAACACCTAAGCTCCACGTGGTTCCGGCAGAAGGTAAAGGCAAACTTCTGCTGACTCAGCTTAAGGTATTTTCGCGCCCGACATCACAAAATGCATCTGAATAAACATTGCCGGACAGTAAATAGAGACTCGGACATTGCTTAGAAAATAATTTTCATTTTTAACCTTATATATAGTATGCACTAGGGATTTTGACCTTTAAATTTTCGGAAAAAATGCGGATTATACTCAAGGATTTACGGTAAGTACAAGGCCTAAAAAAAAAAATTACTGGGGTTGACTCATTTGACTAAACCTTTGAAGGTGGTGCCCTAGCATGGATGCAGTCTAATGACTGAAATAAAGAAAAGATAAAAAATAAAATGTAATCCACTTGAGTACCTACCATGCATCAAATTTGATTCCATAAAATCTTCATCCTCTACATCAACATGTTCAGGATCTGTAGTATACATTTTAATGTTCCTTTTCAAGTAATGAGAATTGTTTTCATCAGTCACCATAAACAGGAGAAAGAACTCTTTATCTACGCCTTTCTGAAAAGGGAGAAAATAAATGAAAAGATGATAAAATAATACATGCAAAATTACATCCAGTGTTATCTTTTACTTGTCTCAGTTATAAGACTGTGGCCATGCTGGAGCACCGCCTTGAAGAACTTTTGGTCGAATGAATTGAACCCAGTATTTTTTTCTAAGCCTAATACTTATTTTATTAATCTTGTTTGCTAAACTGCTAAGTTATGGTGAAGTGGTGTGGGAGACAAAGACACACACACACACACACACACACACACACACACACACACACACACACACACACACACACACACACACACACACACACATGCATATGAGGAGCTTCTTTCAGTTTCTGTCTACCAAAACCACTTATAAGGCTTTGGTTAGCCCAAGGTTACAGTGGAAGACACTTGCCAAAGGTGCCACACAGTGGGACTGAACCCAAGGTTTCTGTGTTTCTGTAAGGCGAATAAAGGCATTTCATTTGTCTTTATGTTTTGAGCTCAAATTCCACCATGGTTGACCCCTTTCAGGGTTGGTGAAATAAGTACCAGTCAAGTATAGGGGCCCGATGTAATCAATTAGCCTCCTCCCTCCAAATTTCAGGCCATGTGCCTAAAGTAGAAAGGATTATTATTATTATTATTATTATTATTATTATTATTAAGGTGGTGAGTGGGCAAAATCATTAGCATACCAGACAAAATGCATAGTCTGGTACAGAGAGATAACAAGATGGTGATAGTAGGGTACTATGCTAAGAGAAGCTGAGTGAAGAGGAATGAACAGGCAGAGGGAAGTGATACTTGAGAAGTTAGCAATTAGTGACGGGGAAACTAAAAGCTAATAATGAAAGATGACAGAATTGAACAAAGAAGAAAAAAAATGATGGGAAAAGTAGAAAAATGACAAAATGAAAAATTAAAAAATTAAAAGATGACAAAAACCTGAGATAGTGTGAAAGGTTTTGTGGTGTGTGCGCGATTTGAATATAAAGGCACCTACCTTCTCTTCCTCGTGACGGAGACCCTCCAGTGGTAACTAGTCCTTCGACACAGCCCCGACCCGAACACTAACGATAGCAGCTGCTAGCCCAAGCCCTTAGCGATGTCCGCACATGTCTCGTCACCTGCACGACCCACGTTAGAAAGGCCCAATTGACCGCTGCCTGCGCACGCCTCACCGCTGCCCCTTCTAGTTGCCCCAGCTTCCGGTCAACGCACCCAGCTGCTGATGTCCAGCTGCTGACGTCATCCCACAGGTTTTAATAGATTACATGAACAGTGAACAGTGAGGAGACCCTTGGAAATCCTCATTTGAAAATCCCATAAAATTTTTTTTGAGTGTGTCTGCCATTATGTTCTGAATTCAAATACCACCAAAGTCAACTTTGCCTTTCATTCTTTGGGGGTTGCTGAAAGAAGTACCAGTTGAGTACTGGAGCCAATGTAGTCAACTTCAACCTCCCCTCAGAATTGCTGGCTTAGTTCCAAAATTAGAGATTATTATTATTATTAAAGGTGCTATCTCCTACAAAGAGAACAGAGAACAGTATTGCAGGGGCATGAAGAAAACACAAACTACGCAAGTCCAGAGCCAACTCCTTTCCTTCAGTCCCAACAGATCACAAGTGCATGACCTACTGCAGAGCCTTCCAAGCATGACTGACACTGATTGGTTACAACTGGATGCACTGTACTCTGTCTTTTCTTTCCTGTGTGATGTCCTTGTCATTGTCAACAATGACAGACTAACTAATAATAATAATAATAATCATCATCATTGTTGTTTAATGTCCGCTTTCCATGCTGGCATGGGTTGGCATGGGTTGGACTGAGGTCTGGCAAACCAGGAGGCTGCACCAGGCTCCAATCTGATCAGCCCTTCCTAACACCAACCACTCTGAGAGTGTAGTGGGTGATTTTCATGAGTCACCAATAATAATAATAATAATAATAATAATAATAATAATCCTTTATACTATAGGCACATGGCTTTAAATTTATAGGCAGGGGTTAAGTCAATTACATCGATCCCAGTACTCAGCTGGTACCTAATTTATCAACCCTAAAAGAATGAAAGGCAGAGTCAACTTCAGCGGAACTTGGACTCAGAATATATGATACCTCCCTCAAGAAATTCATCATCATTATTTTGATATCTACTTTTCCATGCATGCATGGGCCAGACGAGAGTACATTGGAACAGAATTTTCTATGGTTGGATGCCCTTCCTGATACCAACCTGCATTTGTTTCCAAAGTCCTAGTGTATTGAACCACAAACAGCCCAAAGAACTGGGAACAAGCAACATTGTTTAAATCAGCCTTTTGTTTACTACAAAGTGTGTACAATATGTTGAGACATATTAAGAAGATTGGATGCGCTTTTACACTGTAGGGGTGACCCCCTTCGGTCATGAATGACCATGGGATTGCACCTAGAAAGTTAGCCTCTGAGGCACAAGTCTGGGCAAGGTTGAGGGAAGGGGCCAGTCGATTAGATCGACCCCCAGTACACAACTGATACTTAATTTATCAACCCCAAAAGGGTGAAAGGCAAAGTCGACCTCAGTGGAATTTGAACTCAGAACATAGTCAGACAAAATACCGGTGCGCTAACGTTTCTGCCAGCCCACCACTTATCGTTAATATTGATTTCAAATTTTGGCATGGGGCCTTCAGTGTTTGGAGAGGAGCCAGTAAGACTGCATTGACCCCAGTGCTCAACTGGTACTTATTTGACCGTGAAATCAAAGAAGTGCCAATAGTAGTTGCCCATGCCTACCAGCCTCTCTTCTCCATGCCACCGATGTTATCTAAGGGAAAGGCAAGGGCCGATACAGCTTGGTACCTGTGACGTTGCAACTCATTTCTACAGCTGAGTGAACTGGAGCAATGTGAAATAAAGTGTCTTGCACAAAAACACAACATGCAGCCTGGTCCGGGATTCGAACTCACAACCTCACAATCATAAGCTCAACAGTTTAACACTGAGCCATGCGCCTTCACACTTTTGCACTGGACGGCAAGCAAATGACATCATTGTTGTTGTTGTCATCGTTGTCCATCTCTCCATCATTGTCATCATTGTTGACCTCCTCCCCCTTCTCCTCCTCCTCATCATTTAGCATCTGTTTTCCATGCTGGCATGGAGGTTAGACAGTTTGACTGGAACTGGAAAGCCGGAGAGCTGTGCCAGGCTACAGTCTGATTTGGTTTGGTTTCTATGGTTGGATGCTCTCCCTAATACCAACTACAGAGGCTTGCTGTTACTATTTACAACCAGTAAACACTCATGAAGATGAAAGGAAATACAAACACATATGCAGACACACACACACACACACACACACATACATGTACACACATGCACGTACGTGCACATGTACACATATACACACATACACACACACGCATACAGTGGGCTTCTTTTAGTTTCCATCTACTAAATCCACTCACAAGGCTTTGATCAGCATGGAGTTCTAGGAGGAAACACTTGCCCAAGGTGCCATGCTGATCCCAAAACCTTGTGGTTGGTAAGTAAACTGTTTACTATAGATTTGCTTATAAATCCTAGTAAAATAAAGGTCTTTAAAATGAAAACAAGAATGTCCAGTGGAAATGAAACCCAAACATACACTTACAGAGGTATATGAGGGGGTGCTGACAAGTTCCTGGCTTTAAGGGTATCACGAAAGTCCTGGCTGGAGGCCCAACCTTCTAAGTTCTTTACATCATCATCATCATAATCATCATCATCATCATCATCGTTTAACGTCCGTTTTCCATGCTAGCATGGGTTGGACGGTTCAACTGGGGTCTGGGAAGCCAGAAGGCTGCGCCAGGCCCAGTCTGATCTGGCAGTGTTTCTACAGCTGGATGCCCTTCATAACGCCAACCACTCCGAGAGTGTAGTGGGTGCTTTTTATGTGCCACCTGAACAGGTGCCAGACAAAGCTGGCAAACGGCCACAATCGGATGGTGCTTTTCACATGCCACCGGCACAGGGGCCAGATGAGGCTGGCAACGGCCACAATCGGATGGTGCTTTTTACGTGCCACCGGCACAGGGGCCAGATGAGGCTGGCAACGGCCACAATCGGATGGTGCTTTTTACGTGCCACCAGCACTGAGGCCAGTTGGGGCAGCGCTGGCAATGGCCACGTTCATAGAAAAACAGAAGGGCCACTGCAATAAGTGTGTGAATCTGAGAGCGGAATATGTTGAATAAAATCATAATTAACTGATCCTCCTGTATTTTCTTTTACCCAAAGCCAGGAACTTTTCAGCACTTCTTGTATCATTGCTTCACTTCACTTCACAAACAAACATAAAATTTATTTTTTAAGCCATTATATAATGGGAATAAGATCAACAACTTTATCATGGCTGACACAGCCTACATATCACAAAAGAAAAATTTCTTTCTCATTAAAAAAGAAACATGACAGGCGCAGGAGTGGCTGTGTGGTAAGTAGCTTGTTTACCAACCACATGGTTCCGGGTTCAGTCCCCCTGCGTGGCACCTTGGGCAAGTGTCTTCTACTATAGCCTCGGGCCGACCAAAGCCTTATGAGTGGATTTGGTAGACGGAAACTGAAAGAAGCCTGTCGTATATATATATACATATGTGTGTGTGTGTGTGTGTGTGCGTGTATGTTTGTGTGTCTGTGTTTGTCCCCCTAGCATTGCTTGACAACCGATGCTGGTGTGTTTATGTCCCCGTCACTTAGCGGTTCGGCAAAAGAGACAGATGGCATAAGTACTGGGCTTACAAAGAATAAGTCCCAGGGTCGAGTTGCTCAATTAAAGGCGGTGCTCCAGCATGGCCGCAGTCAAAATGACTGAAACAAGTAAAAGGAGTAAAAAGCGTATGACATTTCTCACCTGTTTTCTGTTGCTATCAAGTCTACCAGCTTTGCATATAAGCAATGGCCCAACAAGGCCAGAGTATGTGTCTTTCATGGTGTTTACTTCTGATGCATACATTTTAGTTAAGCAGTCGGGATCATTTTCAAGTGGTGCCATATCTTTTGTTACATACCAGTAGTAAGTTTTCAGGCTCTGTGGTGCAACAATACCTACAATAGAATAATGTTTTTAAGAAAGAAATATTTTAGTGCTTAAACCTCTGTTTAGCAAATTAGATCAAATTTAATTAATTAATGTATACATTAATCATCCTACTGTATATTGTTATTCACCCACAATTTTTTTTTTTTTTGTTGTTACATTTACAACAAATTTTTAATTAATTTTTAGAAGAAACCAAAATTCCCTAAAACTCCATGCCAACCATCTGTCATATATGATTTCCTACTGGAGATTAATTCCAGATTACAGTCTATCACAAGTAACATTCCCAGATCTGAAGGTAGATGAACTGACACTACAAAAAAATTAAGTTTCCTGTCCAGAGAAAAACATAGTAGTGACAGCTTGTATGAACTACCACCTGATAAATAAAAGCTACTGAAGAGATTTAGTATCATTTGTTGATGAACTCAATGGAGAAACATACAACATCCTTAATAAATTCTTTACATGTTTTAAGTTTGGGATAATATGCCCATTTGTGGACATCTTAACTCTAAAATAAATGGAAAATTATCCTAATATAAATATTTGGAAATTGAGATGACCAGAATGTGAGGATTGAAAAGAGACACTTTAGCACTACAAGATTTTATATAGTTTATAGATTATTTTCAGTACTGTTAAAAAAATAAAGAAAACTAAAATTCTATACATACCCAAGGTACACAGACAGAGCTGTGTTGGGCTGTGCAGTGAAAATACATAATAAAAATAATACTATTAAGTTCTTACATAGGTGCAAGACCTCAAATGTAAGAGGTGTGTTGTTAGGGCATAAATGGAATTTTTTTTATTGATCCCTGAAGAATGAAAGGCAAAGATAATTTCAGCAGGATTGAACTTGGAGCACCAAGGAACGTAACTAAATACCACAAGACATTTTGCTGATTCTGCTACTCAAATGTTTTTACAATAATATGTTCACTCAAATTCCTCTAACAATAACAACTTCCCTCATCTTTTGGCTTAGTGGTTAGGGTGTTGTACTTATGGTTGTGAGATCATGGTTTCAATTCCCAGTCCAGTGGTGTATTGCATTCTTGAGCAAAACACTTCATTTCACATTGCTCTAGTTCACTCAGCTGTAAATGGGTAACTTTGCAATGGGTTAGCATACAAGGGTGAGAGCTACATTTTGTGTCCAGGGTCCGAAAGACTGGATACTACAACTTGTACTGTGAATCCCAACTGGTCAGGATTGGTTGTTCAAGGTCAGTCAATCAAAAATCAGTTTCTTTACTGTATGATTAACTTATCCACTCATCAGCATTCAAAACCTACCTGTGGAGTATATCCTGAGATGATACACTCAAGAACTTTCCAATCTCCAGTTTCACTATCATCAACTTTTCACTTACTCCAGTGAAACTCACCACTCTATTTATAAACTATATACAAACCAAGATACCAGCATCATAAACTCCTTCCAGACATTTTACCATACAAACTTTTATTTCTGCACTTGTCTTCCCCTCATCACTTCCTTCCTATCTTGTTTCTGACATACAACATATGTCCATTCTCCTTCTGCTCAATGCCTCCACAACTTCCCTGGTCTCTGTCATCATCCTTGCATTCTGTACCTCAAGCCTTTTGTATTCTAATTGCTACAGGAGACATCACTTTTTAAATAAGAACATACTAATTAATGTAGCCCTAGATGCACTCTGTCAAGAAAAATAAATGGATTATTTGACTTACAAATAACTGATCACTCATAATATACTGCATAGTGAGGCTGCTGCAAAATTTTGAATCATCTCACTTAGGTCCCCGCTTTAGAACCACAATCCAACTATATTGCCATAAAAAGGCAAAGGCCAGCTACAAGAAATTAACTGCATTGCCTTAAATGGCATTAATGTCTATCATCATCATCATCATCATCATCATCATCATCATCATCAATTAACGTCCGCTTTCCATGCTAGCATGGGTTGGACGGTTCAACTGGGGTCTGGGGAGCCCGAAAGCTGCACCAGTCCAGTCAGATCTGGCAGTGTTTCTACAGCTGGATGCCCTTCCTAACGCCAACCACTCCGAGAGTGTAGTGGGTGATTTTATGTGCCACCGACACAGGTGCCAGACGAGGCTGGCAAACGGCCACGCTCGGATGGTGTTTTTTATGTGCCACCGACACAGGTGCCAGACGAGGCTGGCAGACGGCCACGCTCGGATGGTGTTTTTATGTGCCACCGACACAGGTGCCAGACGAGGCTGGCAGACGGCCACGCTCGGATGGTGTTTTTATGAGGCTGGCAAACGGCCACGATCGGATGGTGCTTGTTACGTGCCCACAGCACGGAGGCCAGTCGATGCGGTACTGGCTACGGCCACGTTCGGATGGTTTTCTTATGTGCCACGTGCCACAAAGATACAAATTCCATTGATGTTCATCTATTTTGATTTGTTTTGATTTGATTTTCACTTG
Source organism: Octopus sinensis (assembly GCF_006345805.1). NCBI lineage: Eukaryota > Metazoa > Mollusca > Cephalopoda > Octopoda > Octopodidae > Octopus > Octopus sinensis. Next base: position 183,871,944 of record NC_042998.1, read on the forward strand.
CCTCAACAGGTCTTCACAAGTGTCACAAGAAGGAAGGTATGCACAGGTGGACTGACTACGTCTCAGGTAGGGGCCATGGGTTATGGCCTGACTAGTCTTGCCGGGTCTTCGGATGGTGTTTTTATGTGCCACCAACACAGGTGCTAGATGAGGCTGGCGAACGGCCACGATCGGATGGTGTTTGTCATGTGCCCACCGCACTGACTACGGCACTGATGGATTTCTTGTGTGCCACAGGCACTGGTACCACAAGATACAAATTCCATTGATGTTCATCTATTTTGTCTATTTTGATTTGATTTGATTTGATTTGATTTGATTTGATTTTCACTTGCCTCAACCGGTCTTCACAAGTGTCACAAGAAGGAAGGTATGCACAGGTGGACTGACTAGTCTTGCCGGGTCTTCGGAAGGTGTTTTTATGTGCCACCGACACAGGTGCCAGATGAGGCTGGCGAACGGCCATGATCGGATGGTGTTTGTTACGTGCCCACAGCACGGAGGCCGGTCGATGCGGAACTGGCTACGGCCACGTTCGGATGGTTCTCATGTGTGCCACCGGCACTGGTACCACAAAGTGTGTGCCACCGGCACTGGTACCACAAAGATACAGATTCCATTGATGTTCATCTATTTTGATTTGTTTTGATTTGATTTTCACTTGCCTCAACAGGTCTTCACAAGTGTCACAAGAAGGAAGATTCCATTGATGTTCATCTATTTTGATTTGTTTTGATTTGATTTTGATTTTCACTTGCCTCAACAGGCCTTCACAAGTATCACAAGGAGGAAGGTATGCACAGGTGGACTGACTACGTCCCAGGTAGGGGCCATGGTTTATGGCCTGACTAGTCTTGCCGGGTCTTCGGAAGGTGTTTTTATGTGCCACCGACACTGGTGCTAGATGAGGCTGGCGAACGGCCACGACCGGATGGTGTTTGTTATGTGCCCACAGCACGATGGCCAGTGATGCGGTACTGACTACGGCCACGTTCGGATGGATTCTTGTGTGCCACCGGCACTGGTACCACAAGCGGTACTGACTACGGCCACGTTCGGATGGATTCTTGTGTGCCACCGGCACTGGTACCACAAGCGGTACTGACTACGGCCACGTTCGGATGGATTCTTGTGTGCCACTGGCACCGGTACCACAAGGATACAAATTCCATTGATGTTCATCTATTTTGATTTGTTTTGATTTGATTTGATTTTCACTTGCCTCAGCAGGTCTTCACAAGTCGGAAGGTATGTACAGGTGGACTGACTACGTCCCAGGTAGGGCCCACGGGTTATGACCTGACTAGTCTTGCCGGGTCTTCGGATGGTGTTTTTTTATGTGCCACCATGTTCCCACAGCACGGAGGCCAGTCGATGCGGTACTGGCTACGGCCACGTTCGGATGGTTTTCTTGTGTGCCACAGGCACTGGTACCACAAAGATACAAATTCCATTGATGTTCATCTATTTTGATTGATTTTCACTTGCCTCAGCAGGTCTTCACAAGTGTCACAAGAAGGAAGGTATGCACAGGTGGATCGACTACGTCCCAGGTAGGGGCCACGGGATATGGCCTGACTAGTCCTGCCGGTCCTCTCATGCACAGCACACTTCCATAGGACTCGGTCTTCAGTCATTTCCTTGGTGAGACCTAAAGTTCGAAGGTCGTGCTTCACCACCTCGTCCCAGGTTTTCCTGGGTCTACCTCTTCCACAGGTTCCCTCAACTGCTAGGGTGTAGCACTTTTGCACACAACTATCTTCAGCCATTCTCGTCACATGACCATACCAGCGCAGCCGTCTCTCTTGCACACCACAACTGACACTTCTTAGGTTCAACTTTTCTCTCAAAGTACTTACACTCTGACGATTATGAACACTGACATTACACATCCATCGGAGCATACTGGCTTCATTTCTTGCAAGCTTACGCATATCCTCAGCTGTCACGGCCCATGTTTCACTACCATGTAGCATGGCTGTACGTACACACGCATCATATAGTCTGCCTTTTACTCTTAGCGAGAGACCTTTTGTCACCAGCAGGGGTAAGAGCTCTCTAAACTTTGCCCAGGCTATTCTTACTCTAGCAGTTACGCTTTCAGCACACCCACCCCCGCTACTGACTTGGTCTCCTAGGTAGCGGAAGCTATCAACTACTTCTAGTTTGTCTCCCTGGAATGTGGTAGAAGTTGGACTCTGCACACTTCCAGTGTTTATTTCTCCTGAGCATCTGCCACAGACAAAAACTATTTTCTTAGTTAGCCTTCCCTTGACATTGCTGCACCTCTTATGTGTCCATAGCTTACACTTGGTGCACCTTATAGAGTTTCTACCTACACCTTTTTTACAGATCGAGCAGGGCCATCTACCTGAAGTCGTTGTGGTTTGGTCCACCTTCCTACTTATTAGGACTTTGGTTTTGGCTAGGTTGATTCTAAGGCCCTTCGATTCTAATCCTTGTTTCCACACCTGAAACTTCTCCTCCAGTTCTGATAGTGACTCAGCAATTAGAGCAAGGTCATCAGCATAGAGGAACTCCCAGGGGCATCCTGTCTTAAATTCTTCCGTTATTGCCTATATGAACACGATTTGACCAATCAGATCAGCTGGTGTGTAACGAAATAAATAGTAGACTTGAAAGTGAGTTTCGTGAATTTTCTCACCAAATAGTTCTGCTGAAAGTTCTAGAAGTCTGAGCGAATGTTATAAAATGTTGCGATATTGAAGTCTTGAACAAGACAGCCTCAGGTGCTATACAGAACTCTGTTGGCCACTTTTTCTACTTCTTATTCTGTCTTTAATAATCATCAATAATTTTCATAGAAACAACTAAATTATTTTATGCAATGAAGACCTTTAGCTATCACAGTCACTATCTCCTGTATGCTGTTTTATTCAAATAATTGTTATATATATATGTAAATGCATATGTTCTGAGTAATAAAAAATATGGAAACTTAGAAAAATATTAGTATGGTCATTCTTGCCTTCACACACAACCTTGCATAATATTTTGTACAACAATGAATACAATGACTTAAGATCCATTAGAATGATGACCCAATGATGACCCAATAAAACGTTCTTGTTTTCAGAAGCGTGTGATACATTAAATAAAGTGTTCATAGATATTCAATGCACCTGAGTGATCATGGCTGGAATGCTTTTTGATCATAGGTTTGGTCAATAATTGCTGACGTGGGGCTAAAGAACAACAGTTGGATGGTTACAATTGGAATGCTTTTGATCATAGATCTGCCCTATCATGGCTGGCCTTCAGCTTAACAACAACAACAACTAGTAATGTCATCATTTATACAAAAATTATTTCTGAAATTATTAAAAAAAAAAAAAAAAAAAATTCAGTGTTACTTTACCCTTATCAGCTTCGTCAGTATAGAAAGCTCCTTCATCAAATTTTTCATAGGTTACTCCATAAGGATGAATGGAAAAATTAAATGATGCTTTATTGTAGAAAACAACTTTTATCATTTCTCCAACTTCAGCTCGAATCACAGGCCCTAAGGAACCCAAGTGTTCTTCATCTATTCCTCTTGGCTTCTTTTTTGTAAAACTGTTGTCAGTGTATTCATGATAGATAGCTTTTATGTATTTTCCCCCAATTCTATGTGAACCGTTTTTAAAAAATACTTCTGAACCACTGGTGGGGAAAAAAAAGAAAAGCAAAGCAAACAATACAGTATGTTTTAAAAAATTAATTACTGAATTTCAAACTGATTTCTTGGACAATTTTATTCAATGCTCTCCACCTCTCACCAATTTAATTTTGATAGAGATATTACAAAGTTATAAACAGGATGCACTGTTAAACTATATAAGAAGTTAGCCAGATGTGTTGAATAAGCATTGTATGCCCCTCCCCCACTGCCCTCAATGCATTTAAAAAAAAATTTCTTCAGATTCCTTTACTTCCGACAGTGGAAATTACGATTTTGTACATCCTCCAACAAACAGCTTTCCAATATTTGATTTTCTGTTCCCTTTTTTTTTTTTTTTTTTTTTTTTGTTGAATTCCACATTTAAAAATATGAAGCTCAAGATTCTGAAAAAAAAATCTTCGTCAAAATTACAACTTTTAAAAAATTCTTTTTCCCCTTCCTGATTTTTTGATTACTCAACAGAAATACAGAGAGCAAACAAACTTAATAATGGTTTGATAATTATATTTAACCTATTCATAAATTGGATTACAAGTAGCAAGAATGATCAACATTTTTGGAATTCCTTTAACTTTTAAATATATTTTGGTTGTAAGGTACTCTTCATGTTGGTTTGATACATGATGTCTTTGACCAGCAATTTTCTTATTGATCAAATCCCTTCCCTCCAGACAAAATTCATGGAATATAAAGTAATGATAGTTCCCTCATACTGAGTCCATTCTCCAAGAATCATTTGCCATATTCACTTAATCATAGCACTTTTGCATATGGATTCTTTTTCTTTTCTTTTGGTATTAATGATCCTGTAGACAGTGAAATACTGTCCAACATATTTCCAGGCCTTCCTTGACTAAAACAAACAAAAACAAACAAACAAAACAAAACCAAAAAAGAACTAGATGCAAAACTTTAAAAATAATTTTGAAAATAAAGTGCTGACCTTTCAGGGTCTGTGAGAGATCCACCATCATAGGGGTTCATGCCATTTCTTGAGTAACTCCATTCTTCTTCTTCAGCCGCAATATAGTATGTTACAATTTTAGAATTGGTGCTAATGTCATTGGACTTGTTACAATACAATACTTCCATCAAGGTTTCCATGCCACCTAAAATACAATATTTATTTTCATCAATTAAAATGTTAAGATCTTAGTCTATAATTTTCTAGTTTCAAACCCAATAATTTGCTGGATTAAAAAAACAAAAATAACAGGAAGAAGAAAAAAATAAATAAATAAAAGACAACTATATAATGGATCACATACAGTGCAATTTAAGAAGTGGAGTGTGTGTGAGTGTGGAGAGCCTCTGCAAGAACCAATAGGGGGCTCTTTTGTTCGTTGAGTTCACTATGCAAGAGAGAGCTACAAGAAATCACAGTGCTCTCTTGAATAAACTTATGCAGATGAGGTTTTCATTGGTTTGGCTCTAAACCAATGAATTTGAAGGTATTCCTACTGTGATTAGACAAGAATTAAAAGATGCAATAAAAGTAGAAGATATTTACCCACATAATGGTCATGTACATGACATTTGACTAGCCATGATCCTTCACCATTGATATCCATTGTTGCAACACTGAATTCAGCTGGGTACAAGTTGATGGAGTCTTTCCTTTGTACAGCAAAATAAAATGTTTTCTCAGCATAAAAATTTAACAATATTTAGAAATTAATTTGTTTTCAGAAAGAAAGAAGCATGAATTTGAAGGAAGAAAAAAAAAATAGAATAAAATGAAATTAAATGACTGCTTCTTAAGTAAATAGCTATTAATTATTTTAGTTTTAAACATATTTTCTCCAGACATTATATATAGCAAATTGAGACAGGAGAAGAGCAGAAAACCCGATGTTTGGACTTGAAACAAAGATATATCACTGACTGGATAATTTAGTTACCACTAACACAACATGGCATCTGTCATTCCATGTATGAAATGTTTCTGATTTTTTTTTAATGTAATAGTTTGTCTGCTAAAGATAATTGTTCATCAGTCAATTAGACTGTAATTTAGACATGAGGCCAGTACTTTTGAAAAGAGGTCAGTTGATACCATTGACCACAGTATTTTTCACAAGTATTTTATTTTATTGACCTCAGAGAGATAAAAGCTGACCTTGGTGGAATTTGAAACCAGAATATAAAGTGCTATACAAATACCACAAGGAACTTTTTCTGATGCTCTAATGACTCTGCCAACACAAAGCATTTAGTTTGGCACCATACTATTTCAGTACTTTTTGTAGTAATAATAATAATTTGTAATATAGGGACAAAACTACAAAATCTAGTGGGAGAGGGATTAGTGAAACTGATCCCAGTAGTTGAATGGTACTCTATTTTACTGACCTCAGATAAATACAGGCAAAGTTGAATTCAGTGGCACAGATGAAACAAATGAAACATGGCTTTTGTTTGACATATTTATGATTCAACTGATCCAAATAAATATTCCTTAAATAGGCATGAAATATGAAATATTTGGAGAAGGGAAATCAGAGAAGAGAGAAGTTATCATATTCTCCAAGGGTATTAGCCGTATAAGCATAATAAAATAGCACTTACAAGTAATGACATCATGGTCATATCTTGCTGGGAGTTTAGCACAACTCTATGGTGTTCATTTAAAATGCTAGATTCCCATATGTGTGAGTATATTTCAGTAATAATATTAGACCAGTGAAGGTGGAGCTCTCCAGCCCTGTAAAGCAGTTCAGAAGGCCACTCCAATGCAAAAACCTACAACTTGATGGTCAGCACAGATGACTTAGTCCACTGAGTCACTGCACCAGACCTCCAAGTCTAAAGAGTAGGATCAGATTGTATGAACTGACTCTCACTTCAAAACTGTTCAGCACAAGCAGAAAGAAAAACTCAGAAGCATCATCATCTCATCTCATCTAGGCCATCTCTTAGGACACCCACATAGGGGTTTCGGTTGTGCATACTATAGGAGTCACAGGGCGCTGCTCCATGTGGTCCCACAGTTTCCATCTAGCTAAGAATATTAGGGTCTCATCCATTGTCTTGTATTCAAGATCCTCTGCATGACATCCTGCTGGTTCAAAGCCAGGAATCTGGTCTGTTAGGTTCTGCCAATAACTAAATCCACACCCTCCTGCCAACGCTTCGATTTATTGTTGCTAAGGTTTTGTCTGTCTCCTACCCTTTGACCTGTCTGGCCTGGTAAGGCCTGCTTGAAGATTTCTCTCCCTCCAGCATAGCTCTCTGGGTCAATGGAGAACACAGGCACTTCACTGTGACAAGGTACTTGTTGAATTGGCTGTTGACTACACAGTAGTTCTTCTGCCCTTTGACAGGTCTTATTTTCCATCCCACAGGGTGCCCAACAATGACCCTCCTCACCAAGCAAGCTTGATGGGGTTGCCAGTTTAGTCACCAACGACCTGACCATGTGACAGGTTGTAACCCAGAAGCATGCCACTTTTTACTCATTATATTTCTAAGATTAAGCATTTCAATGCAAATTTGAGAGAGAGAGAGATATACCATTTAAGAGATAGACAATTGCTAATTTTGTGACAAGGAGATGGATTCTATGCATACAGCCAGTGACTGCAAAATACTAGTCCAGATGAATTATAAACATCAATTGACAAAGTATGCTATCAGTTCCATTGAAATCTATGTTCAAAGGATTGCTCTCAAGTTTCTGACATGTAGCATCAATAGAGAACTGAAAAGGTTTTGAAAAACAAAATATAAACAAAACTATTATACACTTTCAACATTAAAAAGACTTTCAAACTTTGAACATAGCTAAATTGGTTTTATGGTTATCAACAAAAAAAAAATGTGTTTATAACTGACATTACCAAAGGCAAACATTGTTATTGTGCTTAAAGAATTCTAGAAAATCGATGACAAGTCAAAATTTAAGTAAAATATCTCAAGAATCTGGAAAAAAGAATATATGTGTTGACAGTTATTAGGTAATAAATAGTAGACAGAGGTAAATGATGGTGATGAGGTGAATAAAAGAAAAGAGCTTATTAAGAGGTGGGTGATGAGTGAATATCCCCGAATTGCTTCTTAGTAATCTTGAAATTGGAGTGATATCTATTATCACCTATTTTAGTTAGTATTTAGAATGAAGAATTTTACCTGTCAAGCAATAACTGCATTGCTAAATGATCAGTTTGAAATCAGAACTTTTGAGAGAAAAGTAGCTCAATTCTTTATGCACCTCATTGATTGTCAGGTGAAACTGAGAACAGTAAGAAAGAAAATGATTTTACCTGTGATGATTATAATCAAAGGAATGACCATTTACATTAAGTGTATGTATGTCCACTTCATTCCCCATTCCCATCAAGTACCAAGTGACTTTGTCAGCAACACAAGCTTTCAACTTCAAGTTGCCATACATAAGGCCGTTTAGGGAATGCATTTTGTTGCTCTCCTGGAAATCTTCATCTTCTGGATCAACCTTTCCAGTTAGAAACATCTTAATGTTATCATCAAGGTACCAGCTTAAATTCTCGTCCATAACTTTCATCAACAAATGCTGGGTGTTTTCGGGATTGTATGTTTTATCTGCATAGTAAGGTAAAAAATAAAGCTGAGGTTAAGGTGTTGCTGTTTTAAAGATAATTGTTAAGGGCTTAGGGAATTAGCATGTTGTTTCATTTTTGTTTTTTTTTTTTTTTTTTAATCCAATACTCTCTTTTACTCTTTTACTTGTTTCAGTCATGTGACTGCGGCCATGCTGGAGCACCGCCTTTTAATCAAGCAAATCGACCCCGGGACTTATTCTTTTGTAAGCCCAGTACTTATTCTATCGGTCTCTTTTGCCGAACCGCTAAGTAACGGGGACATAAACACACCAGCATCGGTTGTCAAGCAATGCTAGGGGGACAAACACAGACACACAAACACACGCACGCATATATATATATATACATATATACGACGGGCTTCTTTCAGTTTCCGTCTACCAAATCCACTCACAAGGCTTTGGTCGGCCCGAGGCTATAGTAGAAGACACTTACCCAAGGTGCCACGCAGTGGGACTGAACCCGGAACCATGTGGTTGGTTAGCAAGCTACTTACCACACAGCCACTCCTGCGCCTATGTGAGTTTGGTATAAATAATCAGAAGCTGACTGGATACTGCTGGCAGTTATTTGATGGAAGTTGTAAGTCAAATGCAGTTAAGAGAAGTAGATAATTGTGAGAAAAATAGAGGTGTGGGTAATCATAAGTATACTCTGTATGAATAGTGGCTATAGCAGATTTGGATAAATATAGAATTTATTAGTATTAGATCTTTGAATTCACAGATGCCACAATCCTGTTAATTTGCCTTTTTTCATTATTAATTACAGTCATGCATTATAATTTCAAAACAGATTTTGTTATAATGTAAAGACATTTTGCAGACATGAGATTTCAATTGCCTCAAATAACAGGAATAGAGGAAAGGTGTATAGAGGTAATAAATAATAGACAGAGTGAAATGATGATGATGATAGAGATAAGGTGAATAAAGCAAAAGAGCTAGCTTAGAGGTAGGTGATGGGTGGATACAGTAAATAGAATATAAGTCAAATGAGTGGATACAGTATATAGAATATACAGTAAATAGAATAAGGTGGCGAGCTGGCATGTCGGGTGAAATGCTTAGTGGTATTTCGTCTGCTGTTACGTTCTGAGTTCAAATTCAGCCGAATTCGACTTTGCCTTTCATCCTTTCGGGGTCGATTAAATAAGTACCACTCATGCACTGGGGTCGATATAATCGACTTAATCCGTTTGCCTGTCCTTGTTTGTCCTCTCTGTGTTTAGCCCCTTGTGGGTAGTAAAGAAATAGGTATTTCATATGCTGTTACATTCTGAGTTCAAATTCTGCCAAGGTCGACTTTACCTTTCATCCTTTCGGGGTCGATAAACTAAGTACCAGTTTTGCACTGGGGTCGATGTAATTGACTTAATCCGTTTGTCTGTCCTTATTTGTCCCCTGTGTGTTTAGCCCCTTGTGGGCAATAGAGAAATAAGAATATAAGTCAAATGCACTGATTTACATTTTGAAAATGTCGACTTTATACAGTGTACATTAGATAAGTTAGCATAGCAGAGATTATCCTTCTTCAAGAAATATTTCTGGCAGAATTTGAATTCAGTATTGTAAGCTAAAGAAACACCAATTATATCAATCATAGTTTTGCTACTCACAGTAGTGAACTGTGTATATTCATGGTGCTTTGTAACTATGTGGACTAGGCTATTTTTAGAGTTATGTGCTTTGCCCATGGACATGGGGCAGCACTGGTGGTAGGCTAAAAATTGTGGTATGTTTAAATCAGGCATGGGCAAGAAGTAGGCAGCATGTGATAGCTCATCATCAGGTGGATATGCCATTCAGAAAGTTCTGTGGGCTGCAGTTTGCCTCTGCCTGGCTTAAATGGTGTTAGCTTAGTGGTAGAGTTAGTGTTTGTCAGTAGCCAGAGTAATGATGCTAAAATCCAGAGTTGAGGTGAAAGAAGAAAATAGTAACTTTCAGGAATATGTAGGTGAACATAGGCAGTAGTGACTAAAGTAGAGATAAGATATAAAATATAGAAGAGGTTAGGAAATGTCTCAAGAGAAATGCTAATTTCTTCTTTGAGTCATAAGGATTTCTTGATTTCTGGTACCATTAGGAGGTCAGGTCAAATGTGAGGGCATATGCCATTGTAGTGTGTTCCTGCACTCACCGTTTGTCAGTATATTCCCAAGCCCTCCCAGGTGACCTGTTGTGAAGAGTTCCAATTAGTCTCCATCCCCATGAGATACCTCCTCATCTGCTGTGCCTATGTGCATGTGGTCGACCAACACAAGCCATCAGTTCAACTAGGTCCTCAGTGAAAAGGACACAATAAGCAGGGTTTAACTTGAAAACTGAAGCAACATAGCCACACAGCTTGAGTTAGCACTCCCAAATCATACAAGTAACAGGATACATCTCTGTTTCTGTGTAGAGTCGTTGGTTGCATAAAAAATCTGACCAATGGCAACCCATAATCCTGTGAAGTATCCTGGCATCAAATGAGTTCAGGTGGTTCCTAAGGGCCCTGGACAGTGTCAAGTCTCACAACTACAGAGCAGGAAAGGGAGGATCAGAGACCACAACTACAATGATTATCGGGCTGTTATACTGCTCTCAGTGCTTGGTAAGGTCCTTGCCAAGGTCATCCCGAACAGACTGTCAAATCATCTGCTTGTGTCTCAGTAGCCAGAGCTGTCACAGTTCACGCCACAGAAGTCAAACTATTAACAGGATGCTGGCTTTTCGTGTAACATAAAGGGATGAAAGATAATTTGCTGTTCTCTGATTAATCGCAGTTAGCTTTTCCTGTGATGAGTATTGAACTTGGCAATGTAAATGAAATATTTACCAGTTTTTAATATGCTTTTACTAGAACCAACAGCAAATTATACCACCTGTAGTATCTTTTAAGAAGACACCTGAGCCAAGTGTCTTCACCATAGATACAACACACCACAATGACAGGATACAAAGTAAAATCTTCTTAGATTTGTTGTCAACTGAACATCAACTAAGTTAATTATTTTCTTTAACCAAAAAGAATTATAAACAACTGTAAACAGGATATTTTGCACAACTACCTTGCTTGGGATAGTGTTAAATGCTGCACATCCTATTGATGATATCAATATTGGTAATAATAGAATCATTGGTGGTACAGCCATTAGTGGTGGTGGTGGTGGTGGTGCTGGAGTTAGTTGCAGTGTGGCCAGCAGTGGGTGGAGCCTGTAATGTGTGGAGCATGTAGGGAGTGGGAGTTAGTGGTGATAAAACCATTGCCTGGGTGGCTAGTGGAGGTGGTAAAGATAATGAATCTAGTGATAATGAAATCATTGATGGTGCAGCAATGGTGATGGAAACATGAGTGGGAGGAGCCATTCATTATAGAACTATTAATGGTAGTTTCCACTTGATAATACAACAAAGTATTATGATTGTTGTAGTTACTGTTAACCCAAAAGTGGACCTGACTGAACACAATTATAGTCAAAGGCATTCCAACCATGACTGTCTTAACTTCTTTTTTCTTAGCGTAGCATCTCATTGCTCAAGATATGGTATAGCAGTGGTGATATGATATCATGTAGTGACGGCGAGCTGGCAGAATCGTTAGCACGCCGGGCGAAATGCTTTGCGGTATTTCGTCTGCGTTACGTTGTGAGTTCAAATTCCGCCGAGGTCGACTTTGCCTTTCATCCTTTCGGGGTTGATAAATTAAGTACCAGTTACACACAGGGGTAGATTTAATCGACTTAATACCTATGTCTGTCCTTGTTTGTCCCCTCTGTGTTTAGCCCCTTGTGGGTAATATAGAAATAGATATCATGTAGTGACATTCCTCATTCTTTCACCAAGTTAACATCCTATTGACTCAGCCAACTGGAATCTTATTAAAAGTAATTTTACCAATCAAACAAATGTTTGTTATTAAGTGATAAAAGATATTGAGATATTTAAAAAATGTGTTTTCCATTCTAATCAAACAAAACATACATCATGTTCTTTACCTTTTTTACAGAGAATCAACATTCCCATAAGGCCAGCATTCATGTCCATAACTGGTTCAATGTGAGAGTGATACATCCAAGGGAGACAATCAGCATCATCCTCGGTTGGGCCATCAAAGGGTTCAATTATCCAAGTATAATTGAAGGTAGTTTGAGGTAGAACCTTATCATCAGCCTTTTCAGATGCGTTTGACAAATCTCTGTATAATGCTCCTGCAAAAAAAAAATATATAAAAATATTGATAAAAACATAAAAACGATAAAAGATGCATGTAGCAACTGGCATGCAATCAACTCAAGTTTTAGTTGTTTATCCTCATTTATCATTGGTTTATTGAACCAATGAAAAAGCAGTACTGCTCAGCCATCCATTGATTACATTGGGGAGGAAGCACTCCGTCGGTTACGACGACGAGGGTTCCGGTTGATCCGAATCAACGGAACAGCCTGCTCCTGAAATTAACGTGTAAATGGCTGAGCACTCCACAGACACGTGTACCCTTAACGTAGTTCTCGGGGATATTCAGCGTGACACAGAGAGTGACAAGGCCGGCCCTTTGAAATACAAGGACAACAGAAACAGGAAGTAAGAGTGAGAGAAAGTTGTGGTGAAAGAGTACAGCAGGGATCACCACCATCCCTGCCGGAGCCTCGTGGAGCTTTAGGTGTTTTCACTCAATAAACACTGACAACGCCCGGTCTGGGAATCGAAACCACGATCCTATGACCGCGAGTCCGCTGCCCTAACCACTGGGCCATTGCGCCTCCACTTATTGATTACATTAAGGAACTCAACTCAGAACTCTCTCACTTTCTTCATCAGTTCTCAACCAGAATAATTACCCAAAGGATTTATTATTGTCTACTCTTGTTTAGCTAATCTAAGATGTGAAATATGAAAAAGACAATGGTTTGTTTTATTTTGATTCTGTTAGATTTCTTCACCAAATGCTATCTCAGTAACATTTTACCTTTACGCTAGCTGTCTATGATCCAAAAGAACTTCATTTCAAAAACACATGCACATCAACTATCACAAATTGCTTTGTCTGTTTGAGTTAAATGCAAAACACATTTAACTCAAACCTTGATTCTTATAAATGTTGTAAACGAAATTTCCTTTATATGAATTACTGTCTCATTCATTCTTGTGCTTTTATGAATTTTTGAAAGTAAACAGAAACTGTTTAACTACATTAAATTATCAAACTGTAGAGGTCTACGCTTTGGTAGAAAGCAGGAATTAAAGAAGAGCTTATATTATTTATTGTGTTATCTCTCACATGTATTTTCTCATTGTCAACCAAGTATCATCTGTTTTGAGCTGTCCTTATATCATCATCATCATCATCTTCATTTAATGTCCCTGTTCCATACTGGCATAGGTTGGATGGCTTGACAAGATCCATGGTTTCTATGGCTGGAAGCTCTTCCTAATGCCAAACACTTCACAGCATGTACTGGGTGCTTTTTGCATGGCACCAACACTAGTGAGGTTGCCATGCAGCTTGCAAGACAAAAGTTTAAGAGACGGTGCCAGAGCAGAACAGGTTTCTTGTTGTAGAGGAGCTACATGACTACTCATGTTTAAAGAAGAGAGGGTGGGAGTAATTAGGTGGAGATGGAAAGGGATAAAAATAGGGGTGATGAGATATGAGGGTAGACCTTCAAGGTATGAGGTGGGTAAATTTGTGTGAAGTAGAGGGAACAGGATCATGTGTCAGTTGCTGGGGGTTACAAAAGGGTATGAGTGAGAGGAGGGGTGACCCCCACCCCATAATGGGCAAAGGGGAAGAGAGTTGTAAGAGATGAGTGATGCTCCTTGAGCAGTGGAATAATAAAGATGATACAGTAGAGAGAAAAAGGACAATAAAGAGGTGACATGATGTTGGGTAGGTCACAGGTGTGGGTGGGGAATAGGGAGGTAGACACAGTGCATGAGGAGGATGAGAGATGTACAGAGTGTATATACATACGCATACACACTATGCTACCAGAACTTGGTTTCGTTGAGGTGAACAGGTCTTCTTCAGAAAGGCATATCGCCACTCATTCTGGTCTTTTGTCATCTGTTCTGTGAAGTTCAAGATTCTGAGATTAGCTTTTGCCATTCTGTTCCATGTCTTCCTGGATTTTCCTTTTCCACAGTCTCCATCCATGTTAAGTGATCAGCTTTATACAGCTGTTCTCATCCATGCGAACCAAATGTCCATGACAGTGCAGTCTTCTTTCTTGCACTCTACATCTGATACCTCTTAAGCCTAGATTTTGTCTCAATACATTTATACTATGTCATTCATGTACATTTACATTACACGTTCAATGAAGTATGCTTGCTTCATTTCTTTCCAATCTACTCAAGTCCTTTGCATTCAGGACCCATATCTCACTACCACACAACATTGCAGTTATAGCACAAACATCATCACAATTTGCCTTTCACTCTAAGTGAAAAGACTTTTGTTGTCAGCAGCAATAATAGCTCCCTGAAATTTCTCTAACCCTTTCTTACTCTGGCTACTATACTTTCAGAGTAACCACCTCTCTTGCTTATAGCACCTACTAGGTAACGAAAATGGTTAGCTACTTCTAGTGTTCCACCTAGGCATTTCAAAGAAATTATTTCTGGCATGCTCATAGGCGCAGGAGTGGCTGTGTGGTAAGTAGCTTGCTTACCAACCACATGGTTCTAGGTTCATTCCCACTGCGTGGCACCTTGGGCAAGTGTCTTCTACTATAGCCTCGGGCCAACCAAAGCCTTGTGAGTGGACTTGGTAGACAGAAACTGAAAGAAGCCTGTCGTATATATATATATATATATATATATATATATGTATGTATGTATGTATGTGTGTGTGTATGTGTTTGTGTTTGTCCCCCCAACATCACTTGACAACCTATGCTGGTGCACTTACGTCTCCGTAACTTAGCAGTTTGGCAAAAGAGACCGATAGTATAAGTACTAGGCTTACAAAGAGTAAGTCCTGGGGTCGATCTGCTTGACTAAAGGCCACAGTCAAATGACTGAATCGAGTAAAAGAGTTCCCATGGACATCCAGTTTTAAACTACTCAGTGATGGCTGTAGGACTATCATGAACAGAAGAAGATTAAGGACTGAACCTTGTTGAACTCCAAGGATATCCAATCTTAAACTTCTCTGTGATAGTTTATAGGACTCTGATAGGTGCTACTTTAGCATGTGGTCTACCATAGTATCCATAGTCTACTACATAGTCTGTGAAATAACCTGATCTGGGCTAGGAATAGGGTTAAGGTTTAAGGTTAAGACTAGATTACACACTAAAGTGTAAATGCCCAAGTAGACAACATGCTAAAGTGGTACTCTCTGATGAATGGGGGTGAACTGAGGACTGAGCTTTGATCAATGTATATCAAGCCTGTCAAATTCTTCATATTATCCATCTTCATAATTCATGATTTTTTCTTTTCCACCATTTCCATGCTTTACATTGGGCTATACATTTAAAAATCTTTTTCTTGTTTTGATGTTTACGTTGCTTTATGTTATTATGTTTGATATTGGACACTAAACTCTGCTTGCGAAGACCTGTTGAGGCAAGTGAAATCGAATCAAATTAGATGACTGGCACCCGTACAAGTGGAGCGCTAAGAGCACCATCCGAGCATGATCATTGCCAGAGCAGCTGACTAGCTTCTGTGCCGGTGGCATGTAAGAAGCACCATTCAAGCGTGATCATTACCAGCGTCACCTTACTGGCACTTGTGCTGGTGGCACATGAAAAAACATTTGAGTGAGGTCATTGCAAGTGCCACTGGACTGGCTCCTGTGCAGGTGGCACATAAAAAACACCATTTGAGCATGGCCGTTGCCAGTACCACCTGACTGGCCCTTGTGCCAGTGGCACGTAAAAGCACCCACTACACTCTTGGAATGGTTGGCATTAAGAAGGGCATCCAGCTGTAGAAACTCTGCCAGATCAGATTGAAGCCTGGTGCAGCCATCTGGTTAGCCAGACCTCAGTCAAATTGTCCAACCCATGCTAGCATGGAAAGTGGACGTTAAACGATGATGATGATGATGATGTATGTATGTATATATGTATGTATGTATGTATGTATGTATGTATGTATGTATGTGTGTATGTGTGTAATTGTAAATATGTAACTATGCATGGTATGTATGTATAATCTCTTTGTGCTTCTTCAACTGTATTTTCCACAATTGTAATACTTAATTCTGTTGACTTTTTCTTCCAGATTGCTTTCATTTTTTTCTTTAAATTCCAACCTATTCTATAGGACATTTCTTTGTTGGTTAGTGTTGTTGTAAGGTTCAGTGAGTTATTTCTCTTAAAAATTTAATAAGTCATTTTCTGTAGAAGCAATGTCTATAACATTAAGAGGTTAGAGAGCTGATTCTTGTTTCTGACATTCTATTTTTCCTAAGTAGCCTGTATAACTACTTATTCCAGTTTCCTTTGACGTGCAAAAATAAAAACAGGTTACATTCTAAATTCACACCTGAATGACAATAGATAGCAAACCATTTGCTCTAACAAACAGTCTAATCCATGTAAGTTATCATTATTATTATTATTATCATCATCATCATTGTTATTATTATTATCATTGCTATTATTATTATTATTATTATTATTATTATTATTATTATTATCATCATCATTATTCAGCAGTTTTATTTTTATAGCGTGCTTTCATTTCACTACTGAGCATAGCTCTGTGTGCCTTAGGTATGTGCTGTGGTTTACTGTAATGCTCTGATGGTTACTATATTGAAAGTGTTTTGCGTAGGATGTGTGCAGTGCCTAGTAGAGCAATTTTCTGTATGTTATATACATTTGTAAGTCATGTTGTTTTTGTTATGTATTTGTCTGAAAATTTTTTATCATACCCAATGCGCCTACTATGATAGGAATTGTTACTGTTTTTAGATTCTACATTTGAGTTACCTCTATTTCCAGGTCTTTGTATTTTGAAAGTTTCTCCATTTCTTTTAGAGAAACGTTGTCATCTGCTGGTATTGATACATCAATTAGAAAGCATTTTTTTCTTCATGATCTCTGACAACTATATCTGGCCTTTTGGCCTTAATTTCTCTATCTGTGTGTATTGGCATATCCCAGAGTATGGTTGCTTTCTCGTTTTTCTGACCTTTTCTGGCGTGTGCCTATACCATCTCTTTTCTGTTGTTATTCCATAGTGTTGGCATAGCTTCCAGTGTATGTAGGTCCCAACTCTGTTGTGTCTGTGAATATATTCCTTCTTAGCCAAGACTGGGCAGCCAGAGATAATATGATTTATTGTTTTGTGTCCATCTCCACATATTCTGTAGTTACTTGTTATGTTTCTTTTCATTATGTTTTTGGTAATTTCTGGTGGGGAGGCTTTGGTCTTGTGCTGCAATTAAAAATCTTTCAGTCTCTGCTTTGAGTCCTGAGCTTTTCAACCATTGCTGGGATTTTTCTCTGTCTATTTATTTTGCATTTAGTTTAGCCCAGTATTTTCCATAAAGGGGCTTTTCTTGCCATCGTTTTATCATGGTCCATTGCTGTTCTAGTTTAGTTTGGATTTCATTTGTTTTATAGCTTTTGTTGTTTCTTCTTCTTCTTCTTCTTCATGTTTTTTAGGTAGTATGATTTCTTGTTTGTATTTGTCAGCTTCCTTAAATACTGAAAACAGTTTTTTGTTTTACACTCACGGAGTGGTTGGCGTTAGGAAGGACATCCAGCCGTAGAAACACTGCCAGATCTGACTGGGCCTGATGAAGCCTTCCAGCTTCACAGACCCCAGTTGAACCGTCCAACCCATGCTAGCATGGAAAACGGACGCTAAACGATGATGATGATGATGATGATGATTATTATTATCATTATTATTATTATTATTATTATTATTATTATTATTATTATTATCAACAAGGTGGGGAGCTGGCAGAATCATTAGCACACCGAGTAAAATGCTTAGTGGCATTTCATCCATCTGAGTTCGTTCTGGGTTCAAATTCTGCAAGGTCAACTTTGGCTTTCATCCTTTAGGGGTTGATAAATTAAGTACCAGTCAAGTACTGGGTTCAATGTGATTGACTATCCCCTCTCCACAAATTCCAGGCCTTCTGCCTATAGTAGAAAGGATTATAATTATTATTATTATTATTATTATTATTATTATTCCCACAACTAACCCCACAGAATTGACTCTGGGCATCAGTGAGAACAATCTGAGTAGTCTTTTCTGAGTGAACTTTTGGGTTGAGGATCATTGACGATTTCCAAAAGTCATGGCAGTGCTATGGGAGTGGCATTGCCTGTTCAAGACAAGCTCTTCAGACACGGAAGTGCCAACTGCATAGAAATAGAACCTAGACCTGATGCAAAAACAACTTCACAGCATGATGAAATCAGCAAGAACTAACCACTAGCTTCCGGTAAAACAGGATCTCCTTAATAATTCCATCTTTTGGTGCCATTTTCTCTTTGAAAGAAATAGCAGTAACAGAACTTTCTCCGTGATCAGTAGTAGTGTCTGCTTGTCTGCAGAATGGAAACCAATGGATGACAGCGACAATGATGCAGCTAAACCAGCTAGATGCTAGGATCACACAATGTCAGTTACTGGTCATTCTTGAATGCAAAATCCCACACAAACTTTGAACTGTCTAACTTGGTGTAAACATTTTTTCTTTGTTGTTGGTAGTGACAAAGTTTGTTAATGTTAAAAATAAATATTTTTGTATTTAAAATCTCAAACAGAATTCATGTTCTTTCCATTGGCATCAACTCAACCAAATCATCACACTGGTGATACATGTATGAAAATATCTTATTATCACACTTCAATCTATAAATAACAAGCTATGAACATTCACCTATGCATGTCAATTAATAAACATTAGACCACAAAGGTCAAATTAACAAGTTTCTTGTTCAAAATGACTAATAAAAGTTTCAGAGTAACTCACCTTCATTCCCCTTTGTGTAGAAAAGACCATGTGGGTGAATGCTATAAGGTCGACTGGCATTGTTAAAGAAATGGACATGGAGTGTTTGTCCAACAGATCCACTTAGAATAGGTCCCATAAGACCAAGTGATTCATGTTTTGGTATTTCTTGAGTAAATGTGAAGTTTGTATATTGCTTATAGATGGCTTTCTTGTATTTACGTCCAATCCTGGTTGGAGAACTCTCCAAGAATGTTTTGTAGTCTCTGTTAAAATGAATAAATAGATATCAGAAACCCAAAACCAATGGAATATGTAGTAATTTCTTATGTGGGTTTGATGCTAGAAATTTATTAAGAGGTGGGGTGTTGAGGATTTTCAAAAACTGTAATCAGTATTGTTAAAAATTGATTTGAACAGCAACAACCATAGTCATTTTAATGACTTGTAGGGACACCATATTTCTTTATGCAACAATGGCATCTGTGCTAGCAGGGTGCAAAGAGCACCATACGAGTGTGATCATTGACAGAGCGGCTAACCGTCTTCTGTGCCAGTGGCACTTAAAAGCCACCATTTGAGCGTGATCGTTACCAGCATCGCCTTAAAGAGCACCATACGAGTGTGATCATTGCCAGAGTGGCTATCTGGCCTCCGTGCTGGTGGCACGTAAAAGACACCATTCAAGCGTGATCGTTACCAGCATCGCCTTACTGGCACCTGTGCTGGTGGCATGAGTAAAAGATTCAAGCGAGGTCATTGCCAGTGATGCCTGACTGGCCCCTTGCCAGTGGCACATAAAAGCATTCACTACACTCTCGAAGTGGTTGGAGTTAGGAAGGGCATCCAGCTGTAGAAACTCTGCCAGATCAAGACTGAAGCCTGGTGCAGCCATCTGGCTCGCCAGCCCTCAGTCATTCGTCCAACCCATGCTAGCATGGAAAGCAGACGTTAAACAATGATGATGATGATGATGATTAAACACTTTATAAGTCAGTACTGAATTTTACTGAGTTAACAATGCTATTAAATCAATAGTTAAGGTTATCTCTATGGGTTTTCTATAGAAATTATAGCCAGCACTTATTATAGTCAGTGCTGGCTATAACTTCCACAGAAAATCTGTTGAGATAAACTTAATAAGTAATAATCATTTGCAGCGCAGGAGTGGCTGTGTGGTAAGTAGCTTGTTTACCAACCACATGGTTCCAGGTTCAGTCCCACTGCGTGGAACCTTGGGCAAGTGTCTTCTACTATAGCTATGTCTATGTTTGTGTGTCTGTGTTTGTCCCCCTAGCATTGCTTGACAACCGATGCTGGTGTGTTTATGTCCCCGTTACTTAGCAGTTCGGCAAAAGAGACCGATAGACTAAGTACTGGGCTTACAAAAGAATAAGTCCTGGGGTCGAGTTGCTCGATTAAAAGCGGTGCTCCAGCATGGCTGCAGTCAAATGACTGAAACAAGTAAAAGAGTAAAGAGTGAGCTATATAGATTGCTGTATAGCTAGGTGGACCAATAAAAGTTAAGTGTCTCAGCTACTTTCACAACATAGAGTCTGCAAAGATTATGGGTACTACTCCATCTAACTCTGATTTTCTGATATAAAGCATCAGTACCTGATGACAAAATATGAATTGTCAACTTCTCTACTCGTTGTCCTACTACGAAATCTATACGGTGTTTCATAGTTTTACAAAAGAGAAGAGAAATAAAAGCAAAATAAAATAGATCGAGGTTGTGAGAACATTTTCATCTACCATTTATGTCCATTGCTTTGTGCTTCATAGAACCTTAATGAATTATTGTTATTGTTGTTGTTTTACCCCTTGGTCAACCTTAACAGTGCAGATTTATGTACCAGCAACAAATGTCCCATTCTTCTCTTAGGATTTACACACCTAGAATTATATTATCCAATTTATTCCTCTGTTTCAAGATGGTAGGGTGTAATCTCAGGGATATTTGGTGAATATTTCATGCATTTTGAACAACTATTTAGAGTAGGGATTCTCAACCATTTTTTATCCATAGACCCCTATGATTGCTATTTTATTCTGGTGGACCCACCATAGCTATTTGATGTTTAAAAACTAGTTTTATTTCTTTCTTTCTTTTCTTTTCTTTTACTTGTTTCAGTCATTTGACTGCAGCCATGCTGGAGCACCGCCTTTAGTCGAGCAAATCGACCCCGGGACTTATTCTTTGTAACCCCAGTAAGTCTCGGGGTCGGGTTGCTCGACTGAAGGCGGTGCACCAGCATGGCCGCAGTCAAATGACTGAAACAAGTAAAAGAGTAAAGAGTAAAGAGTACTTATTCTATCAGTCTCTTTTGCTGAACCGCTAAGTGACAGGGACGTAAACACACTAGCATCAGTTGTCAAGCAATGCCAGGGGGACAAATACAGACACACAAACATACACACACACACACACACATATATATATATATATACATATATATGATGGGCTTCTTTCAGTTTCCGTCTACCAAATCCACTCACAAGGCATTCGTCAGCCCAAGGCTATAGTAGAAGACACTTGCCCAAGGTGCCACGCAGTGGGACTGAACCCAGAACCATGTGGTTCGTAAGCAAGCTACTTACCACACAGCCACTCCTGCGCCTTTATAGAAACTTTTTTCAAAATACCTTTTTGTTTTTATCCCCACATTAACTTAAAGAAACCTAGCTGTTTCTTGCAATAGATACCAATACATACATCTAAAGCAATATATTTTCTGGGGCTGTTGAAATATTATTGTAGATCCTCAATTTACTATTTTGTTGCATGAACCCCTAAAAATTTTATATGGAACCTAAGGGGTTATATGGACCCCTGTTGACAACCACTGATTTAGAGGCTCACTCAATAGTGTTTATTATTTATATTATTTACAATTGATGGATATTTGTCCTTATCTTGTTTGTTGTTAATACGTTTCGGCTGATATACCCTCCAGCCTTCATCAGATGTCTTGGGGAAATTTCAAACCTGGGTTCTCATTTCTGCTACCACAACAGCTCCTTTATAGGATCCAGTTATAGGATCAAGACATCATCAGGAGGAACCACATCTGGTTTGGTTTCGGTCCCTACTCCTCTACCGTTTGGGGTGGGGTGGGGGAAGAATGTGGGAGTGCCATGAGAGTAGTATGTTAAATGGTCAACTGCCAGCTGTGGATGGTAGTAGAGTGGTCAAGTGACCAGAAACATCTCTTTTGAATGTCTTGTTTATAAAATTTGTGTAGGTGTTATTCTAAACAGTAAACAGGTGTTATTCTAAAAGTTAGGGAGGAGGAGAAGGAAGAAGACAAAGAAGAAGAAAGAGAAGTGAGAATAAGAAGGAATGTAGGTAGTATGAAAGTAGTAAGGTGCTAAATAGTCAAGTAACTTAAAATTGGCACCTCATATATATGTATGTATATATATATATATATATATATATATATATATATATATATAAGGTTAATCCAAACGGGAAAACAGAAAAAACAACAACACGTGGAACAATTACAGTATTATTATTATTAGGCGCTCAGGAAAATGGAATAAGGAAGGTATGACGTTTCGAGCGGAGCTCTTCGTAAGAAACATAAGAGAAAGAAGAAAGCAGAAAGGTCCCGATGTGGGCGAAAGAGGGGGAAAAAAAAAAAAAAAACGCGACTGGTGTTTACGAGTTACACATGCTGAAATGACCGGAAGTTTTGGAAACCAAGGCCAAAGTAGGTTTTTAAAGCCAAAAGAGTGGAGACAGGAAGGCTGGTAACAAAAAATGAGGTGTATGTATGTGTAAGTGTGTGCATGTGTGTGTGAGGCGAGATAAAAAAACAAAAGATATATGTATGTGTTAGTGCGTGCGTCAGTATGTAAGTGTGTAAGGTAGGGCGAACAGTAGTTGACATAGCAAGTCTCGAGTGAGTGGTCAGTAGTAAAAAAAGGAGGAAGAAGGGAAGGAGGGTAAGGGTGGGGGCGTATGTAACGTGTCTGTGTTGAGTGGTAGTGTGTGTGTCCAGTGTGCGTAGTTGTATGTAAGGCAAGTAATTTTGACGTGTGTGTAAGTGTAATGTATATGTATATGCAAATGTGTGTGTGTGTGTATGTGTGTGCGTGTGTGTTTGCAAAAGTGTGTGTGTGAGTGGGTGTGTGTATGTGTGTGCGTGTGTGTACAACAAGGCGGGGGGGGGTATTAAGGAAAAAAAAAAACTGAAGCTGAGGGAAAGATGGAAGAGTGGTCCCGCGGCGACAGGCGTGGGAGCACCCAAAGTACGCGCCCGCCCCAGATACGGACAGGAGAAATAGTCGGTAACCTCGAGCTTGGTGCATGCATGCGCGAGCGCGCACAAGCGTGTATGTGCGCGCGCCTGCGAGTGTGTGTGTAGGTATGTGTGTGTGTGGATGTGTGAGTGTGTCTGTGTGTATGTCCGGGTGTCAGTGTGTCCGATGAATGTATGTAAGTATGTGTGTGTATAGATGTATGTCCGTGTGTGTGTGTGTGTGTATGTGTATGAGTGTGTATGTATGTACGTGTGTGTGTGTGGAAGTGTGTGTATGTGCGTGTGTGTGCGCGTACATGCAGGTGTGTGAGTGAGTGTGTGTATGTGTATGTATGTGTGAGTGTGTATGTCTGTGTGTGTAGGATGCATGTATGTGTATGGGTGTACGTATGTGTGTGTGTATGTATGTGTACGTGCGTGTGTGTGTATGCATGTGTGCCTGTATGCGTACTGCGCGTGTGCATGCATGCATGCATGTGTGTGTGTGTGTGTGCATGTGTGTAGGTATATATGTATGTGCGTATATGTGTGTGTATGTGCGTACATGTGTGTGTGTGTATGCATGTGTGTGTATGTAGGTATGTAGGCGTGTGTGTATGCATGTGTGTGTATGTAGGTATGTAGGCGTGTGTGTATAGGTGTATGTATGTAAGTATGTATGGGTGTGTCCGTGTATGTGTGTGTATGCATGTGTGTGTATGTAGGTGTGTAGGCGTGTGTGTATAGGTGAATATTAGGGAATAAATCCAAACTTACAGGGAAAAATTAGATTTAGGATTAAATCCAACTTTATAGTATAAATATATTATATTATAATAGAAATATTAAAATAACTAAGTCTCTCTAAAAGAGAACAGCGGCAGCGTTCCCGGAAAATAATAGTTATCGCCATACTAATATGGCATTCTTATAAAAATAAGAAAAAAGCTGTCCGCTTATTAGCTCCATGAGGCCATCGCCTTAAGTTAGCTATTTGATACACAAACTGTATCCATATAACCTTCGAACAAGGGAGGTCAGTCGCTCCACACTACTTGACCGGCAGCTACAGACGCGTTTCGGGGTATTGCCCCTTTTCAATGCAGCGTAGCCAGCCAGTAGGTGTCGCTTCCGACAATCTCTGTTCGATGGTTTTATTTACCTAGTTTCGGTGGAATACATCCACTTGTTTTCAATAATAGAAATATTAAAATAACTAAGTCTCTCTAAAAGAGAACAGCGGCAGCGTTCCCGGAAAATAATAGTTATCGCCATACTAATATGGCATTCTTATAAAAATAAGAAAAAAGCTGTCCGCTTATTAGCTCCGCTTATTAGTTCAGGTGTTAAAAATTAGAACCTCCAGTTGTTTCCTATATTTTTTAAAGAAAAATTCACATCCTCTGAAGGTGGAGATAGCTCTAATAATTCCAGAATTTATGTTGTATAGTATTTGATATACCTGTATGGTATCTGATTTACCTAACCAAACCCAAACAATAGTATGTAATAATAATAATAATGATAATAATAATAATAATAATAATAATAATAATAATAAATGCCCTGATGCAGTACCAGGCAGTGGCTCTCATGGCTTCTGATCTTAACTGATTGGAAGTGTTATC
Source organism: Octopus sinensis (assembly GCF_006345805.1). Lineage (NCBI taxonomy): Eukaryota > Metazoa > Mollusca > Cephalopoda > Octopoda > Octopodidae > Octopus > Octopus sinensis. The sequence continues at coordinate 183,897,007 of NC_042998.1, forward strand.
ATGTACATTGTTTTGTCTTGGTATAAAAGATGGGCTACAGCAAATATTCTGCTCAATACCACAGATTTGCTTGTCAGTTGTTTGACCATAACCAGTTGAGCATGTCCCTTAGTGGCTGACGATATGTGCATCTCTGATCACGAGCAGAAGTAGTGGGGGAGCATCATAGCCATGTGTTGAGAGGGATTCTTTGGGGTTTGAATAGTTCACCTCTGAAAACATGGGTGGTTCTTTCAACATCCTTAAACAACCCTTATTCAGGGACCGTTTGAGTGGGATGGGCTACTCAACCTGAAGAAAATTCTAACAGGGCCCCACCTGCAAGGTCATGTGCTGTTTATCTTGATATGAGATCACCATGTCACGCACATATGGTTGTGATGCATGTGCCTGGTGTACCCTTATCAGACGGGTAGTCATGATGGGTATATTGGGCTTCGTATATTTTACCCCAGTGTCACTTTGATGGCATGAACTGCTCTCTCACTCAATAATAATAATAAAAATAATTACCACAAGTTTACTTGTCAGTTGTTTGACCTTAACCATTTGAGCATTCCCTTAGTGGCTGACGATATGTGCATCTCTGATCACGAGCAGAAGTAGTGGGGGAGCATCATAGCCATGTGTTGAGGTGGATTCTTTGAAGTTTGAATAAGTCACCTCTGGAAACATGAGTGTTTCATTCAACATCCTTAAACAACCCTTATTCAGGGACTTTTTGAGCAGGATGGGTTACTCGACCAGAAGAAAATTCTAACTGGGCCCCACCTGCAAGGTCATGTGCTGTTTATCTTGATATGAGATTACCATGTCGCACACATATGATTGTGATGCATGTGCCTAGTGTACCGTTATCAGATGGGTAGTCATGATGAGTATACTGGGCTTCGTATATTTTACCCCAGTGTCACTTTGATGGCATGCACTGCTCTCTCACTCAAAAATAATAATAATAATAATAACAGCATATAAATAATAATAACATAAACAAAGGATTAAGGATGTTGAACGAACCACCCATATTTCCAAAGGTGAATTATCCAAAGCTCTAAAAATTCCTTTCAACATGTGGCTATGATGCTCCCCCACTACTTCTGCTCGTGGTCAGAGATGCACATATCGTCAGCTACTAAGGCACATGCTCAACTGGTTAAGGTCAAACAACTGAGAAGCAAATCTGTAGTATTTGGCAGAATATTTGCTGTAGCCCATCTTTTATACCAAGACAAAACAATGTACATAATAACACTTCCAATCAGTTAAGATCAGAAGCTACGAGAGCCACTGCCTGGTACTGCATCAGGGCATTTATTATTATTATTATTATTATTATTATTATTATTATTATTATTATTTCTCACTGAGATCAGTAAGGTACCAGTAACATACTAAGTTTGATTGAATCGACTAACCACTCCCTTATGTCTTTATGTTAGAAGTGATTACAACAAAGGCAGAGGATAGCAGAATTAGTAGAGGATTGGTCATGTTCTGAGGTCAAATCTTGCTGGGGTTGATTTTACATTTCATCTTTTCAAGAGAGATAAATGCCTTCTGGTTTTTAGGCACAAGATGAAGAATTTTGAAGAAAAGGTGTTAGTCGATACCATTGATCGAAGTGTTTGACTTTATTGTGCCTGAAGGACAGGATTTGAACTCAGAATGTAAAGAGATGGACTAAACACTGTAAAGCTCTAACGATTCTGCCATCTTATCACTCTCTTTCCAGGCCGAAATAAATGACTGTCATGTACTGTGGACAGTTTAATTGGCTAAATTCTTCTCTTTATTGCCTATAAGATATCTTGGATGTGAATGGAAGGAAGGACATTGTATAGATTCTACAAAATTATTATTAAAAAAATTAATTATTTTTTTCTAATTTTGGTCAGCAATTTTGAGGGAAAGGGGAAAATCATTTACATTGTCCTCTGTTCTTGATTCGGTGGATGTTAGGGACAGGTCGCCCACATTAGTTGGAATTTCTCTGTTTTGACAGGGATTCTCAGATTCTTTTTTTTACAGTGCTCTTGGAAACAATGGGGACATATTTTCAGAAAAAAAAAATAGAATTAGGGAAAAAAAAAGAAAAAGAATTATGATACATGGAATATTTTTTTCCTTACACATTTTCCCATTATGCAATTAAATGGGGAGAAAAATATTAAATAAAGAAACAAGGAAGGTATAAGATAGTCGTGAGATGTGCTAAAAACAACAGATAAATCGCCCTTAACTTTTTCAATAGTGAAACCATATTCAATATCGTATGAAAGAAATTCATATAATAGGTTCAAAATTTTTGTTTTTGTTTTTGTTTTTTTAACGAAAAGCTTTCTCCCCTTGTTTTTTTAAGTGCGTAATGCCCACAAAATCGACCAAAATCGGTCCGGATTGGGGTGGGATAAAAAAAAATCATTTTTCGAAAAATCTTTTCTGCGAAAAAGATGCCCCCACCCCATCATTTCAAAGGGCACCGTGAAAAAGAAAAGAATATCTGAAAAATTCTCGTCACACGGAGAAATTCCAACTTCTGTGGACGATCTATCCCTGACGTCCACCCGACACCCCACCCCCAAAAGGATGAAAGGCAAAGAGAATCTCAACGGAATTTGAACTCAGAAAGTGAAGAACCGGGTAAAAATGCAGCTAAATATTTTTGTCTGACGTGCTAACGATTCTGCAGGCTATAATAATTCTTTCTCCTATAGGCGCAAGGCCTGAAATTTGGGGGAAGGGGTTAAGTCAATAAAATCGACCCCCCAGTACTCAACTGCTGCTTATTTTACCGATCCCGAACAGATAAAAGGCAAAGTCAACCTCGGCGGGATTTGAACTCAGAACGGAGCAGCAGACGAATTACCTATTTCTTTACTACCCACAAGGGGCTAAACACAGAGAGGACAAACAAGGACAGACAAACGGATTAAGTGGATTATATCGACCCCAGAGCGTAACTGGTACTTATTTAATCGACCCCGAAAGGATGAAAGGCAAAGTCGACCTCGGCGGAATTTGAACTCAGAACGGAGCAGCAGACGAATTACCACTAAGCATTTCGCCCGGTGTGCCAACGATTCTGCCAGCTCGCTGGCTATAATAATAATCCTTTCTACTATAGGCACAAGGCCTGAAATTTTTTTTTTTGGGTGGGGGGGGGCAGTCGATTAGATCGACGCCAGTACGCAACTGGTACTTTTTATCGAATTTGAACTCAGAACATAACGATGGGCGAAATGCAGCTAAGAATTTCGTCCAGCGTGCTAACGATTCTGCCAGCTCACCGTCTTTATAATAATAATAATAATTATTATTATTATCATTTCTTTACTACCCACAAGGGGCTAAACACAGAGAGGACAAACAAGGACAGACCGACGGATTAAGTCGATAATATCGACTCCAGTGCGTAACTGGTACTTATTTAATCGACCCCGAAAGGATGAAAGGCGAAGTCGACCTCGGCGGAATTTGAACTCAGAACGTTGCGGCAGACGAAATACGGCTACGCATTTCGCCCGGCGTGCTAACGTTTCTGCCAGCTCGCCGCCTTTCAGAATAATAATAATAATAATAATAATAATAATAATAATAATAATAATGTTCTACTCACTCTTCCCCAGTGACCAAATCGTTTCCACTCGGTGCATAATCCCAGATAATTTCTTCGGCTGCGATATAATAGTGAATAATGTCTGTCTTCACTTGGGAAACTATCCCCAGCATACAGAGAAAGAAACTCGTCCACAAAGAGTGAGACATGTTTCTGCTATAGTTGTGAAAGAAACTCAGCTGAAGTGATTGTGATAGCAACAACTTATTTATAACCTTGAGGGAATTCCTTTTTTTTTATTAATTCTATTTGTTTAATATTTTTCTTTCCCGCCCAACCTATGAGAACGTTACTTCATAAATTGACGTGACCTGCTCACTCCACCCCTAACATTCACTTTGCTAACTCCGCCTCCTTTGCAACAGTACACTAAATCCTCAAAACTTCTGTTACCCAAATAATAGATATACTTAGTTTTAATCCGATAGAAGAATTTTTTTGTAACCTTCTCCTTAAATAGCTCCCTTCTCCACAATCTCACCCAGCTATTCTAGCTCAGTTAAACGAATCCTCCCTCTTCTTTCCTCTTCACACACACACACACACACACACACACACACACACACACACACACCACACACACACACACACACGCACACGGTGGTGATATGAAATTTCACCACCCTGAGGAAATCAGGCAAATAAGAAAGCAGTGGAAAAAGTACAAAAATCAATGTGGCATACCAGTATGACCGCAGCTGTATGGCAAAAACGAATATATATACAAATATATACAACTATATACATACAAATATACTCCTCAGTAGAATCAGTAATTGCAGCCACTCCAACGATCTCGCAGGCTGTGTAGTGAGTAGTATGGATGTAGTTTCACTCTAGATTTTGGTGTGGAAAAATGCATTGAGATTATCTGTGAGAGTGAAGTAGAGTTCCGCGAAGCCAACACGAGAGAACTGAGCCTTCTCCTTAAACTAAGCTATGACTGTAACTACCTAGACCAGTGCTTTTCAAACTTTTTGCTGGAGCGGAACCCCAAGGAAACATTCCACTGGCTCGAGGAACCCCTGTGCAATAATTTAATAGTCTTATGCACACATATCTGCACAGGAGACTTAAAAATTACTGCCGATTTTAGCAGTTTTGTAACTTCTTGCGGAACCCCTGCACTGTACTGGCGGAACCCTGGTTGAAAACCACTGACCTAGACAACCATGACCTTAGTAGATTCTGCCCTACCAGGTCACAGAGGGGAAGACCATCCACAATCACCTCGGCCGTGAAGAAAAGCACCGCAGAGCGCTGGAGTGGCTGGACCATACCCGCACAGGACCCTGAGAACAACAATCAGGTGTGAAGAATGACTGCACATACAATAGGGCTAATATAAGAACCAGCTTGAAGAACCACATAGTATAAAGTTTAACAGAAAACAATACATGCAGATTCAAGGTACAGACATTGGTGTCGGTGAGGTTGGACTTTTCATGATCAGGTGGGACAGAAAACTTAACCAATCCTTAGCTGAACAATCCACAACTGTTTTGCTTTACTGTAGGTATGTAGATGACATATTCTAGCTAAGACAAACTCTAGTAATTGCAGTGTAGAAACCGTGAGGAGCACAACGGAGAACGTCCAGCACATAGCTAACTCCATCCACCAAAATACCAAGGTAATTATAGATTACCCCACTAGGCACCCTAACAATAGACTCCCTGATCTTAATACTGAACTTTTGTTAGAAACCGCGAGCAACAGAGTGCAGCGCCACCACTCCTATTACATGAAACCCATAGCTTCTAAATATGTTGATCACAAGAACTCAGCTTTGTCACGCAACATGAAAATCAACATACTGATCGCAGACTTAGTTAGGATAATGAATAATGCCCCCCCCCCTCCCTAAGCGAACCCTATGAAACAAGGAAACATGTACAGAACTTTCTGCATCGCATGCAATTCTCTAGATATGACCAGAAAGATAGGGTTCGGGTATACAGGGGAAGAAGTTAGATAGCATTATTTGTAATGAAAACCAGTTGTGCCTGCTCTAGATACAAAGGTAAAGACTGGAATAGGATACAGAGAATTTGTGACAAAGCAGACAGGATGAACACATGGTACAAGGCCGACAAATATCAAAGAGTGATGTTTGTAGATTCAACAGCCCACGAAGAACTAGCCCGGAGATTTAGGAAAGCTCTGAAGGAGACCAAACTCAACATTTAGATCGTTTGAAAAGCCAGGGAGCTCCATCAGATCACAGTTATGTTGGACGTACCCCTTTGAGAATACCACATGCACCAATGAGAACTGCATGGTAAGATTAACTCTGGTATTAACTGTAGAATTAGAAATATAGTCTACAGCATAAGGTATAAGGTGCATAGAGAGTGCTTGCAGGGACAAGAACATGACACACATTGGTGCGACATCTAGAAGCATGGCAGAGAGATTAAATAAACATTTGAGACAATATGACGGCAAAAAAAAAACAGTCTTCCATACTCTGTCGACATGCTAAAGACTAACATGAAGGCACACTGGGTTGACTTGACATCTGCATTTTATTCTGTGGAAGACATCACGCATATGATTAACAGCTATCCTAAAATATCGTCACGGTACTACCTCCCTATGCGGCACGATGTCGTTCAAACAATTTACAATGCCATCCGCAAAAAAAAGAGTGTCCTGAAATAAACTTAGAAAACCTCACTATGGAATACATTCATAAACACCAGTTCAAGGAATACTGGTGGAATATTCCCATCAAAACTTCTGTCAATATAAACATAATAGACCGGATATTGTTGTCTGGGACAGAGGGACAAAGGTATGTATCGTCATAGAGGTCACCTGCCCTGCAGATATAAATATCTCTTTGAAAATCAAAGAAAATATGTATGGACAACTGCTTCGAAACCTCGAGTTTCTGCATCCGGAATATGAATTCATATTCATACCAATAATAACTGGAACGCCTGATTTGTTAGTAATGCTTAAAGGAGAACTTGTATAAACTCGGATTCTCAGAAAGAGAAATCGACCGTGCAATCTGTGAGTGAAACAGTGAAAATATGAAAGACTTTTCTCAAGTTCCAAATGTGAATTTGCCTGTGTTAACTACATCCCAAAGACGGAGCCTTGTATCTTTGTTGGGAACCGTCTCCCTCCTCAGTGAAAGATTTATAATAATTAAAAAATAGAAGAGACATACATACATACATACATACATACATACATACATACATACATACATACATACATACATATGTAAAACGACCGTGCGAAGGAGAGATGGCGAAAATGGCTCCTTTAGTGCACCACACGGTCGATTACAATAAATGCGAAAAGTATGAATGAGTACATGTGCCAGAAGGAAAGCCGTGTAGAATGTTTAAGAGAAAGATTTTATTTATGTGTTAACATGTGTGTGTATGCGTCATAAATACATATATAGTTATAATAATAGACAGACCGTCGTGTATACAAAATGTGCTTGTAGAAACATGGATTTATGCGTGTGCGATAAGTACAGAGCATAGAGAGAGTCTATAATAGGACGCTAGAAGAATGTTCAGACACAATGATGATAAATACCAGTTCGTAGCCAAAGTACACGATAGTTGAAGTGCTGTAACAAGAAGTTGAGGCGAAGAAGCAGAGCCTGTGCGGTACGTGCTGTACAAAGTGGTGGCTACAATGCTACTGCTGGGTTACTTGGTACAGGAGTTCTCGCAGGTTGTATTTGCTGCTAACCAAGGTGAAGTAATCCACAAACAGTGTTGAAATAGAACCTGTGTGAGGGTTGCTGGTTGCTGTGTACGTAGAGAGATGGTGTTGATGACGTTAAGAAGATGATGGGAGCGACGAAGGAGACTGCTGTATGCTGTTAGTCGAGTAATGATGTGTCTCCATGTGGCTGCTGTGGTGTTGTCGCTGGAACTGGCTGTGTCCTGTGTGGTCAGCGGCTAGATCTGAAAACGTCTGGAACCGACTGACATCAACTCGATGTGTCGCTGAAGTTTTATAGGGACCAGTCGGCGCAAACTGAGGTTTAGAAGAGACTGTCTCACGTGACCTTATCAGAAGGCTGCGAATGGTTGGGTTGCATATTGGCGCGCAATAGACACAGAGACAAACTGCGCCAATACTAACCAATCAGAGTAGTGAACTTTTATACTACAGGATGATAAAATCAGAGAACTTTTATAGTACAGGATAATAAAAACAAATTGAATAACGTTGAATAATCATTTATTAATAATTTACACTTAAATATTAATTAACGACACACACTTTGTACTTTATTTAGGAATTCCACAAACAAATCTGCTGCATCTTTTCTCAAAACTTTCCAACAAAAGTGATCAAGGTGAGACTGGAAAAGTTCACTACTAACGCCTCTCATTGTCTTGTAAAAATGCAACTGCTGTTTCATATATATAGTCAATATATATATTCAATATGTGACCGCGTGTGTATCGTTGGCGATTTTCTTTCTCCGTCTTCCCTTCTTTGGACATTTTCTATATTTCTGACGAAGAGCTCCGCTCGAAACGTGAAATCCTTTTTCTTTTCTTTCCTTTCCCGAGCGTCCAATAACACTGTACTTGTTCCACGTCCCCGCGTTGTTGTTTTTTCTTGCTTGTTCATGTTTGGATTAACTATACACACACACACACACACACACACGCACACACATATACATACACACATATATATATATATATATATATATATATATATATATCAGGTCATCACATAAGTTCTGTCCGATTTTACCTTTTTTAAAATTGAATGAAATTTAATAGTATTTTAGAATGTCTAATGGAATTAAAAATTATTTCTATGCATTTGTGTACATTTAAACTAATTAAATATTATTTTACAGAATAATAGAATTAAAATTTATTTGATTAAAACCCTAACATTGAAGTATCCAAAGAGCATTTAAGGCACATAATACTTTATGAGTACAGAAAAAGGAAACTCTTCAGCCGAAGCGACTCGAAACATACACTCAGTTTATGGGAAAGAATGCTTGAATGAAAGAACTTGCAGAAGATGGCTTGTAAAATTCAGAAGTGGAGATTTCAGACTTGAAGATGAAGATCGAACAAGACGTCCAGTGGAGCATGATGATAAGCTCCTTGATGCATTACTTGAAGAAAATCCTGCATTATCAGTTGAAGAATTGGCAATAAAGCTTAGTTCAAACCATAAAACTATTTATCGTCATCTTCAACAACTTGAAAAGGTTCCTAAACTTGGAAAATAGGTGCCTCATGAATTGTCCGAAAGCAACTACGAATCCCGAGTTTACATCTGCTCTTCTCTCCATTCTCGCGAACTCATTTCACCCTTTTTGGATAGACTTGTGACTGGTGACGAAAAATGGATCTTCTATCGGAATGTTAAACGTCATAAACAGTGGCTTGGTAAAAGGGAAAAGGCTCAACCACAACCGAGAAGGGAACTTCATGGGGAAAAGGTTCTTTTCTCTATCTGGTGGGATTGCAAAGGAGTAATTCACCTTGAATTGTACCACCTAATGCAACAATCGATGCTCAAGTCTTCTGTCAGCAATTAGGAGCGTTTGAACAAAGCTTTGAAGAAAAAAAGACCCGCTTTAGTGAATCGAAAAGGAGTGATGTTTCATCAGGACAATGCGCGACCCCACACTGCAAAGATCACATTACAGAAGATCGAAGAGCTTGGTTGGGAAAAAATTCCTCATCCACCTTATTCTCCTGACCTTGCTCCTTCAGACTTCCATTTCTTTCGTAGTTAACAGAATCATTTGGGGGACATAACTTTCGCAAGCAAGGAGGAGGTCAAAACTGACATTTCAGAGTTCTTCGCTTTGAAACCAAAAGACTTTTACATTGATGGGATTAAAAAGCTTGTAAATAGATGGAAGTCATAGATAATCATAGATAAAGTACATTGATGATTAAATTTCAATTAAATATAACATTTGATCACTTGTTTTCTTTATTCAAAATTCGGACAGAACTTACGGGATGACCTGATATATGAATATATGAATATATGGGTACAGGACGTCAACAACAGTAAACAACATGAAATACGAAAACAAGTGAGTTAAATACGCAAATAACGAGAGAAAAAAGGACACGTAATACACAGAATGACCCTTCAACAGTTGTCGGTTGTCTATCTCCTTCGAGCAATCAACGTATATATATTAGATAAACATTAGTGTAAATGGTTAGTTCCTACGTACGTTTCACCATTGTTTTGATGCCTGGGATGCAATGAATCAGCAGGAGATCACTTTATTGCATTCTATTATAGAAATCAAAAACAGAATGCAATAACGAGAAGACTGATTGAAGTTACGCATCCAAATGCACTTGGAACATCCAATATTGATTTCCAGTTAACTGCAATTGCGAAACATATATAGGAACGAAATATTCACATTGTTGTTTATCTAAAACCCCACTACATGCACAGATACGCACGCACGCACGCACACACGAACGCACACACACACACACACACACACTTAAGTTTTGGCCGTTATTGGTCCAAACAATGTCTAGCTTAATGGCAGTTATGTTATAGAATATTTATAGGCCGCTCGTGTAGGGAGTAGTTGTTTACCGAAATGTATCCGGGTATCTGGTACACACACACACACACACACACACACACACACACACACACACACAACACACACACATACATAACATAAACACGTGTGAGTGTATGTGATTATCACTTATAATGTGCAATATATCAAATTACAATTCTAACATTGAGATAAACACACTGACACATGTATGTATGTGTGTGTGTGTGTGGTGTGTGTGTGTGTGTGTGTGTGTGTGTGTGTGTGTGTGTCACTAAAGAAAAGTTTTTGAAATTACTAAACGGAAACATTTAGATAGTTAAAACAGGTTTAAGCTCGTACTGACCCAGGCCATGACAAATTTAATACCACCCGAAGAAAACAATTGTGTTTCGGAAAACGGTAATAAACCTTATTGCCCTGGTTAAATCCTCTAACACCACCTGTATTCTTTACTCTTTTGTTTTTGTCATCCATTTCAAAAGAATATCCGGTTCACTTTGCTGTTGGTGTCGAAACATGGCTAACGTTACAATTGAAAATTTGACGTGTAGGAAAAAAAGTCTTTAGACTACATCCCTAAAAAGCTACTTGACTGCTTAGTTCAGCTACATAGTTCAGTTACATTGTTTCCTCTCTGTATTTACTATAACTTCTTATTTCTTTATTGCCCAACAGGGGGCTAAACACAGAGAGTACAAACAATGATAGATAACCGGATTAAGTCGACCATATCGACCTCAGTGCGTAACTGGTACTTAATTTATCGGCCCCGAAAGGATGAAAGGCAAAGTTGACCTCGGTGGAATTTGAACTCAGAACGTAACGGCAGATGAAATACTTATTTCTTTACTGCCCACAAGGGGCTACACGCAGAGGGGACAAACAAAGACAGACAAACGGATTAAGTCGATTCCATCGACCCCAGTGCGTAACTGGTACTTAATTTATCGGCCCCGAAAGGATGAAAGGCAAAGTCGACCTCGGCGGAATTTGAACTCAGAACGTAGCGGCAGACGAAATACCTATTTCTTTACTACCCACAAGGGGCTACACACAGAGGGGACAGACAAGGACAGACAAACGGATTAAGTCGATTACATCAACCCCAGTGCGTAACTGGTACTTAATTTATCGATCCCGAAAGGATGAAAGGCAAAATCGACCTCGGTGGAATTTGAACTCAGAACGTAACGGCAGATGAAATACCTATTTCTTTACTGCCCACAAGGGGCTAAACACAGAGGAGACAAACAAGGTCAGACAGACGAATTAAGTCGGCCATATCGATCCCAGTGCGTAACTGGTACTTAATTTATCGACCCCGAAAGGATGAAAGGCGAAGTCGACCTCGGTGGAACTTGAACTCAGAACGTAACGGCAGACGAAATACCTATTTCTTTACTTCTAAATTCAAAATTCACAAGGGGCTAAACACAGAGAGGACAAAGAAGGACTGACAAACGGATTAAGTCGATTCCATCGATCCCAGTGCGTAACTGGTACTTAATTTATCGACTTCGAAAGGATGAAAGGTAAAGTCGACCTCGGCGGAATTTGAACTCAGAACGTAACGGCAGACGAAATACGGCTACGCATTTCGCCCGGCGTGCTAACGTTTCTGCCGGCTCGCCGTCTTTACTATAACTTCTGCAATGGCCTCTGCTACTTGTAGCTAACTGGGAATCTTGATATTTCCACTCAAGAATTTCCAACCTATTCGTCCTTCCTCCACTCATCAATCACTCTTATCTTGTTCATCCCCCTCCCTTGACCCAGCGTTAAGAACAGCGCTCAGTCTCTCCTTCCAGGAATGTCGGTACTAGGGCCTACGAAATACATGAGCATTGCTCTTTCATCTCATTATGAATGTGTGTGTATGTATGTATGTATGTATGTATGTATGTATGTATTATCAATGTATGTGGTATGTATGTATATGTGTATGTATGTGTGTGTACATACATACATACATACATACATACATACATACATACATACATACATACATACATATTTAGCGTTTAATTTGAGGGCAATTGTTGTCTGCATACCGTTTAGCTTAATGGTAGAATACTCAGCCGGTATCTAAGAGGTAAGGGTTCAAGTCCCGTAACTGTCTGCTGACAACTTTTTCCTTCTTATAAGAGTAAAAGTGCCCAATCTTTCTGCTGCTTTCACGGCTGTATTTCGTTCGAAATTTACTTTCTTGTCCGTAACCTTCGAAACATGCATGGAGTCGAACCAGGGACAGCTGATGAAGGGGAATATTCCTTGTATTGTTTGTTTTGTACTCTGTTTTTTCGTTGTTAAAAAAAAGTCCGTTTCCATGTTTGTTTTTATATTTTCGTTTCTCGTTGAGTTCTACGTCTATTTGTGGTGTCCTGTACTCATATATATATATATATATATATATATATATATATTTATATTTATATATATATTTATATATATATATATATTTATATATATATATATATATATATATATATATATATGCATGTATATATATGCATGTATATATATATATATATATATATGCATGTATATATATGCATGTATATATATGCATGTATATATATATATATATATGCATATATTTTATTTATTAAATTATTTTATATATATATATATATACTAGCAGCGAAACCCGGTTTCACCCGGTCCGTTTGGATGATGTGGTTGTAAAACCTGTTCTGTGTAAGCATTCAACATGTTTGGGCACGCTTACGTTAAAAAACAAATTTTAGAATGACTTTTTTCGGTCAAAACGCTAAAAATAACTGACCAACAAAAAAAAAGAGACAACTAAGATTCAACCAAATAAAAAAATAAACCCAAATATTAAGCGAACAAAGATGAACCATCCTACTTCCATTGCACGCGCACACACACACATAATCACATACACATTCATATACCCTCCCTTTTACATACACACATACATATATTCACACAGAGTTGAAACGCTGTTTGACTTATTTTTTTCATCGTACAATTTTCATCATCCCACTACCAAGTATGACATCACCCCTTCCTTCCTTATTCATCGCCCTTTCTCATTCATAAACACAAGCGTATTATTATAGTGGATTATCTCGGTAACCATGGGAGCTATGAAAGAATATGACCTCACCCTTCCTTATTCATCTATCACCCCTTCCTTTCTCAATCATAAACACAAGAGTATTATTATAGTAGATTATCTCGGTAACCATGGGAGATATGAAAAAATGCAAAGACCAGCATCACCACCGGATACTTCTACACATCTGTATAATTTTTCACACAATTCCACCCAGCCGTTTGACCGTGAATCCCAAGACAAGAAAGAATTGCCTATGTCAAATTTATATCTATAGACATACTACCGAAGATACTCGGCGTTGCTCGGGATTAAAATGGCATAGTTATTTATCGTTTTATTTTTTTCGGTCATGTGACTGCAGCCAGGCGAGATCACCACCTTAAGTCAAAGAAATCGACCCCAGGATTTATTCTTTGTGAGCATAGTACTTATTCTATCGGCGTGTTTTGCGAAACAGCTAGGTTACGGGGACAACATCGGTTGTCAAGTGATGGTGGGGGATACAAACACACACACACACACATAAATATATACATAAATACATATATATATACACGCATACATATACATATATACACATAGATATATATACATATATACATATATATATATAAATATATATATACATATATACAAATATATATATATATATACATATATGTATACATGTCTATATATATATGTACATTGTATATATATATATACATGTATATATAAATTCATGTATGTATATATATATATATATATATATACACATACATGCATATAGATATACATGTATATATATATATATATATATATATATATATATATATACATGCATATCTGTATATATATATATATATATATATATATATATATACATGTATATTATATATACATATATATACATGTATATTATATATACATATATATACATGTATATATATATATGTATGTATATATATATATGAATATTAATAATAATGGCAAGACAACAAAAGAATGAAAGAAACCTTGATATTATGTAAATAGAGGAATTTATCTGTAATATAATATGACAATTATTCGGTTACCATAGTAACACTCCGAGTTTCGGATGTCAGGGCGGAAACCTGCACCGGCATCTCTTCAGTTATCGAAGCAATTAAAATATGCTATGAAAAGGACTGTTCAACAAAGGGAAATTACTATGTAGTTAACCGTTATAATAGCTCTTCTGTCTTAATAACGGTCAATTACATAGTAATTTCCCTTTGTTTAACGGTCATTTTCATAGCATATTTTAATTGCTTCGATAACTGAAGAGATGCCGGTGCAGGTTTCCGCCCCGACATCCGAAACTCGGAGTTTTATTATGGTAACCGAATAATTGTCACATATTATATTACAGATATAGGTACATACATACGCACACGCACACATATAAAATTAGTGTACATTTAAACACAAAAGAGGCGACCCTTAACAAGCAGCCTTACATGCTAGAAGGTGCAGTCAAAACGACCAAAACCACATTTAAGGCCAATTCCGAAGGGAATGAAAAAAATAACTTTTACCTTATGAATATATATATATTTGGTCGTTTTGACTGCATGTAAGGCTGCTTGTTAAGGGTCGCCTCTTTTGTGTTTAAATGTACACTAATTTTATATGTGTGCGCGTGCGTATGTATGTATGTATGTATATGTATGTATGTACCTATATCTGTAATATAATATGTGACAATTATTCGGTTTATGAATATGTTTATGTATATATAACAAATATATGCATATATACATAAATATATATGTATATATGCATACACATATAAATACGTATTTATACATGTATACATGCACACATATAAATATATATATATACATACATATATATATATATGTATGTATGTATGTATGTATGTATGTATGTATGTATGTATATGTATATATATATATGTATATATTATATATATATATATATATATATATATATAATATATATATATATATATATCAAGAACAATCTTACTTAGAAATGGATGCGTGCGTTCCGTCATATAATATATTAATAAATAAAACATATGCATATATATATACATATAAGTACGTACAGACCTCTACATGTATATATACACGCATATATGGGTACAGGACACCAAAAAAACGTCGAACACAATGAGAAACGAAAACATAAACACAAAACCAAGGAACTGGACATTTTTCTTAAACAACAAAAAAATAGAGTACAGGACAAATAACACAAGGAAAATTACCCTTCTTCAGTCGCCATGGTTTCATCTACTCTACGTTTCGAAGGTGTGGCCTGACTTCCTTGAAGTGTGGACGGCATTTTTCTTTGCTCCTTCGCCGTCCTCAAAAATAGCGTTCGTAATACTTTTTTTCGTTCGGCTTAACAGCCCTTCTTGTCTTGTAATTCTCTTTGTCCTGTCTTTTACTGTTTATATTTTGTACTGTCGTTACTGTCCTGTTTTTGTTACCATTTTTACCCCTCTGCAAAAAGATCTCATATTTTATTTGATTTGCTTTTCGCAGGAAGGAAAGTTTCTATCGAAGATGCGTATCGCTTTCACCTTCGAAACGCAGAGTAAATGAAACCATGGCGACTGAAGAAGGGTAATTGTCCTTGTGTTATTTTCCTGTACTCTATTTTTTTGTTGTTTAAGAAAAATGTCCAGTTCCTTGGTTTTGTGTTTATGTTTTCGTTTTCATTGTGTTCGACGTTTTTTTGGTGTCCTGTACTCATATATGCGTGTATATATACATGTAGAGGTAGGTACGTACATATATGTATATATATATATGCATATGTTTTATCTATTAGTATATATTATATATATATATATATATATATATATATAATATATATATATATATATGTATATAAATATATGTACACACACACACACACACACACACACACACACACACATATATATATATATATATAATATATATATATATACATATACATACACACACACGCTCACACACACATATATATATATATACACTGTCGTTTTGCTACGCTGTTATTATTGAAAGCCTCCTCTGATATGTGGTATTTGGTGAATAAAGGAGTTTGATGTCGCTACCCTCATTTGCACCTCCTGTCGCGATGTAGGTTCATCTGGGACTCTCGACAGGAAGAGGTCCAGTTTTGATTTGAAAACACCTATATCCACTTTGTATAGGTCCCTCGGGCTCTTTGGGAGTATATTAAAAAGCCGCAGGACACTGAAACCCGGGTTGTTGCAAGAACTGTTCCTGAATCGTGATGGCATTGCTGGGATCTTTGGCACTGTGCAGTGTCGACCCGTTCGGCATTGGTATAGCTTTCAATGTCAAAATTTGGCACAGTTCCTTCCAGATGTATATTACTGCATACCTCTCCCGCCTTCGCTCCAGGGAGTAGAGTCTTAGCTGTTTCAGTCATTCCCAGTAGCTGAGCTGTTGCAAGGAGACGATCTTCTTTGTGAAGGTCTGCTGCTAATTTTACACCGTTGGATGACCATAGCTGAGAGCAGTAGTCCAGGTGGCTGAGGACGAATGTCCTCCAGAGGACCATCATGGTTTCTTTCTTTCTGGTTCTGAACGTTCTCGGGATCCAACAAGCCAGTCGTTTGCACTTTGTGGCCATCCTGGTAATGTGCACTCGGAAAGTGGTATCATATTTGTTTACATACATACATACATACATACATACATACATACATACATACATACATACATACATACATACATACAAACATGCATACATACATGCCTATATACACACACACAGACACAGACACACACATATATATGTATATATATATATATATATATATATATATATATATATATGTATATATGTATGTATGCATGTATGTATGTATACATATATTGTTGTATTTGGGGATGGTCATATTGCCAGTTTAGCCAATAATAACACAAGCACTATATATTTGGTGTTCACTTGCTTCAGCTCTATTTTATATTAATTGTATTTCGGCCAGAGTTCTTTCGTCACATTTCTGTGACCTCATCAGTGGTCCTTTGCTTTCGTCTTTCTTTTTTGTGTGTCTCTCCTTACTAATGGTTTGCCATTTTGTATTCCTATCGTATGTCTTTATTTGCGCATGCGTATATCTCAGTGAGTGTATATGTTTAGTGTGTGTGTGTGTGTGGAGGGGGGAATGTGCCTGCCTTATCAGTATCCCCTGTTTATGCACGTTCGTTTGATTTACTTTTATTTATTTTATTCATTTGTTTATATTTACTTACTTTTTCTTTCTTTCTATTTTTTGTTTCAATTTTAATTTAATCTAATTAATTTTGTTTATGTGTATAGTTATTTAATTCCATTTATTTATCTGTGTATTGTATTATATTCATATTATTATCAGTTTATAGGGATCTTATTCTGTCACAGGTTGTGGAATGTTGGGGTGGGGTGCTAGTGTTCCATTCTAGTTATTCTATTCTGGCAAGGTTTATCTTCTATAATGTGCGTAGCTTCCGTAATTTGTTTAAGCGTTGCGTATGTTCTATATGTGGACAAGATTTTAACTTCTATGTTGTTGAGTGAGTCCCAGTGTTCCTGCTCGGCGTGCTGGTACAGAACCGATGACCTCTTCTC
Source organism: Octopus sinensis (assembly GCF_006345805.1). Lineage (NCBI taxonomy): Eukaryota > Metazoa > Mollusca > Cephalopoda > Octopoda > Octopodidae > Octopus > Octopus sinensis. The sequence continues at coordinate 183,914,878 of NC_042998.1, forward strand.
TTCCTTAAGTTCCCTCCAATGCTCATTTACCCGCTCTCCTAGGCTTCGTCCTGTCTCCCCAACGTACGTCGTCTTGTTACTGCACCGTACCTCTGTACATTTTATACTATAGACTACATTCCTAGCTTTACAGTTTGTTTGTGGGCTAAATCTAGATACAATACAGTTCCTATCAGTACAGGGGGTTCTACTAAAAGGGTAGGTTCTACCGATTAGGGATTTGATAGGGTTACCTGGCCTTTCTTCAACCTTAATTCTTAGCTTAAGTTTATCTAGGGCCCTTCTAAAGCAGTACGCCAGTTCACCTCTAGGAGTAGTGTCGACGAACATGATACGCTGGTATTTGTGGCTATCACACTATGAGTTGGTCTTCCCTATTTTCTTCTGAGTCCTTTCAATTGTGTTCCATAACTTGCTCCTATAGAGTAGGCAAATCCCACTCCTCTCATTACGTATGATGGTTTCAAATTTCCTCATGGCTCCTTTGTATACTCTGATCCTTTCTCTATGCCTGTACCCTGAGAACTGCATGCAGTGAACGAAGTGTTGTATGTGTCGCTTTAACTCTGTAGGGTCGCACATGCGGGACACATTTCTCATTACTCTAATGAGGTCTGCCATCAATATATTGAATTTGGTATTGTCCGAGATAGCTGAGTTCCGTTGGATCAGGTATTTGGAGGCCATAGGTTTGGCATAGTGTGAATGAAGGATTTGGATTTTATTATTCACCCTTTCCAGCCAGAGTTCTGTATCCAGTTCTTCGTTGACTTGTTTCACCGCTGCGAAAGGTACCGTTCGTTTAGGCTTAAATACCAGTATAGCGTTTTCTTTCACTTGAAACTTCGCCTTTGTTTTGGTGCAAAGGCCCAATTCCTCAGAAAAAACTTCAGGAAAAATTTGTTTTAATTACTCTTTTACTCATTTTACTCTTTTACTCTTTTTACTCTTTTACTCTTTTACTTGTTTCAGTCATTTGACTGCGGCCATGCTGGAGCACCGCCTTTAGTCGAGCAAATCGACCCCGGGACTTATCCTTTGTAAGCCCAGTACTTATTCTATCGGTCTCTTTTGCCGAACCGCTAAGTGACAGGGACGTTGTAAACACACCAGCATCGGTTGTCAAGCAATGCTAGGGAGACAAACACAGACACACAAACACATACACACACATACATACATACATATATATATATATATATATATATATATATATATATATATATATATACATATACGACAGGCTTCTTTCAGTTTCAGTCTACCAATTTCATCACAAGGCATTGGTCGGTCCGGGGCTATAGCAGAAGACACTTGCCCAAGATGCCACGCAGTGGGACTGAACCCGGAACCATGTGGTTGGTTAGCAAGCTACTTACCACACAGCCATTCCTGCGCCTTCACATTTTTACAAAAAATATTTATGGGGAGGTCTCTTAAGTTAAATAGTTCCATCCAATCTGTTCCAAATAAATTTGTCGTATTTTCAACACAAAAACTTTGGCTTTCAAGGTTTTCCCACGAAATGTAACATCACTTATCATTTCGCCCATAAAATGCAATTTTTTTCCTGAAACACCTCGCGCAATTTTCGAAGTTTCCTTTAATCTAGGTTTCCCTATTTTTCTCCATCTATCTGTATCAATTATCGTGATATCATTGCACGTATCCAATTGTGACTTCATATTCACATTATTCATTTTTATGGATAACAAATTTTCTTTTCTGAACCTCGCTTAGAATTTTTGTTAACGATACATTCTTTCTAGAATTTTTTTTTTTTTGTTTAACCCTCTTTTTTTTTGTTTCGCTATACAATGCGAACTTTTATGTTCGATTTTTACGATTTTTAAAAGGACAATTACTTTTAAAATGTAAACTTTGACATTCGTTTTTCCTTTTTCTTATCCGTTTCAGATCGACACGAATGCATCTGAGAGCAATCTTGTTCTCCAATTTTATCCGCATCATGTCCACTGCCTGTAGAGTTAATTTTTGGTACTGTACTGATTTTGTTAATATACGGGAACGTATATCAGCATCTTTTCTTGCAGTTAACCCTTGAACAAAAATTAGACATTTGAACAAATTCAACATAGACATTGAACAAATTCATTTAATTTGAATTTTTCACACTGTCTATTAACAACCCCAACATAGGTGACGAAATCATCATCTTTCTAAACTAAATTTAAACCCTGCCAACGAGTATTGAAAAGGGAATTTATTTCACTGAAAATTCTCGATAACAAATTAACTGTTTCATTGAAACAAATCACACCTGGTTTCTTCGGCAGAATATAATTATAGTATTCTTCGTGTTCGGCAGGGGATAACTTTCTTAAAAGTATCCGCACCCTTTTCTTGTCATTGCAATTTTTACATTCTTCTTTGAAGATTTCTTCGTATCTTCTAAAAGATGCAGAAAAAGTAGTACCTTCTTCTTGGTTATAAATAGATACTCCAATTTAGTTTGCTACGCCGTCTGATGAGAACGAAGCTGAAGTATTTCCAGACCTCTTCTACATTACTTCCAGTAACTGTTGGAATTGTTGTTGCTGTTTGTTTGTTTGTTTGTTGAGCGAAGCAGTCTTCATCCCAGAGCTCGCAAGATCGCGCCTCCTGTAGTGGGAGAAGTCCTCAACGAGGTCCTTTGCTATTCGTAAGACCTGCAGAAGAGAAAGCAGGTCAACCCCTGACACCGAGAGCATCGACGGCTGGATGAATGCGCATCCAGGCTCAGCGGTTGCGTAGGAAGTCGGGGACAAGAAACAGGAAGAAAGAGTGAGAGGAAGTTGGAGCGAAAGAGTACAACAGGGGTCGCCACTCCACCCACCCCTGCCGGAGCCTCGTGGAACTTTGGTTGTTTTCGCTCAATAAACACACATAACGCCCGGTCTGGGAATCGAAACCGCGATCCTCCGACCGTGAGTCCGCTATCCTAACCATTGGGCCATTGCGCATCCACTTGTTGCTGTAACTGCTGTTGCAACTGCACAACGCAAGCCAATAAGTCTTTCATGTTAATGATTTTCTTTCTTTGATTTCGTACCAAAAAAATATTTACGTCTGACACAAGCTTCGAATATCTCATCGCCACTTTTATATCCTGGACATCTCGTTGCTAGATCTTGTAACGTAATTTTTGCCCGATTCTTAGGTAGTATTGTTCGTTTGCACACAACACTCTTGTTTCTCGTTGTACTAATCACTCTTGTTTTTCGCTCGAACGGACTTTAGTGCGATTTTTTAACACTAAGGAGACATCTCCTCTAGCTGATTAACACCGCACGGCTGCATCCGATATATTGAGAGCAGGGGAATCGAACCCCTACCAGATTCTAGTGACAGGTGAGAGAACCAACGCACAGTAATTCGAACATCTACTATTACGGCAACTTACGGGTTCGGTGCGAGTTCAAAGCAGAACTAACACAATGCGCTCTCGACGACTCCTACCGACCTGTCTCTCAACCTATACGCTACTCTTCATAAGAGTTCGGCTAGTCCATTCTTCCAACCCCCCAGGGGTGTCAATGACTCTTGCCACAACATCTCCCCCTTTGAGACTGACTTCCGTTGGAAGTTAATATTATTTTTATTTTTATTGATTTATTTTCCTGCTAAATTTGAACTGCATTCTTCAAAACTAAGAATAAGTACAAGGTAAGATTACTACCTGCTTTTATAGCAAGTTGATGCAGGTAGTTTATCCCTTCCCTCTCCGACCTTTAGTTCATGCAATTGAAAAAAAACCCGCATTATTTATGGGATGACCCAATACAACGACATAAACAACAAAGAACTGTCCTTCGCCCCACATCTCTCCCTCTCCCTCTCTCTCTCTTTCTGTACATGTGGAGCTGTTGTATGTTTGTATTCATGAAGGATGCAAGATTGGTATGATCCTACTAAAAGATTCTTCAGAGGCCCCTGCTCATGGAATTAGTGCATATTCGGTTGGGATATGTCTTACCTGGGGATGATGCTTCGGTTTGGAATGTTAGGGATGAATGATGGGAAGGAAGACGAGCTTGTTGGAGGTGACGGCAAGTAGTTATTTTTCTGCACTAGAAGAAATTTGAAGCACTCCTGAATTGATACAGGGCGGATAAGAGATACTTTAATCACACCATGATACTGCGATCAAGAGATGTTGCAATCAAGTGAGTCCATTTGCATGCAGTTTGGAATCAGAAGGCACACTGCCACATGTTTTCGAAGATCAGGACAAATAGAGAGAGAGAGAGAGAGAGAGAGAGAGAGAGAGAGAGAGAGAGAGAGAGAGGGTGAGAGAATGAAGGATGAGAGAAATAAGGTGGAGGACTGATAGAAGTGAGAGAGAGAGAGAGGCTGAATGTTTATGAAAGTATCGCATACTATTCTACTTACAAGCTGATTTTTGAAGAATTTGATTTCTTTTTTGTAATCTTAGAACTCGTCACGTTTCCTATTTACAAAATTTGGTAATATAAACAAATGCAACAAGCGTATTAATCGCCAACCAACCAATCAGGTAAGCTGTCTGTGCTTATATTTGAGAAAACAACAATGTCTAGAGTTTTGGAAATTCCAAGAAATTGTGCTTAGATTTCCGGCTACCTAAATAGTTTCGTTTGCTGTCTGTGCTTATGTTTGAGAAAACAACAATGTCTAGAGTTTTGGAAATTCCAAGAAATTGTGCTTAGATGTCCGGCTACCTAAATAGTTTGGTTAGATGTTTGTGGTTATATTTGAAAAAACAACTATGTCTAGTGTTTTGGAAATTCCAAGAAATTGTGCTTAGATGTCCGGCTACCTAAATAGTTTCGTTTGCTGTGTGTGCTTATATTTGAGAAAACAACAATGTCTAGAGTTTTGGAAATTCCAAGAAATTGTGCTTAGATGTCCGGCTACCTAAATAGTTTAGTTAGATGTTTGTGGTTATATTTGAGAAAACAACAATGTCTAGAGTTTTGGAAATTCCAAGAAATTGTGCTTAGATGTCCGGCTACCTAAATAGTTTGGTTAGATGTTTGTGGTTATATTTGAGAAAACAACAATGTCTAGAGTTTTGGAAATTCCAAGAAATTTTGCTTAGATGTCCGGCTACCTAAATAGTTTGGTTAGATGTTTGTGGTTATATTTGAGAAAACAACAATGTCTAGAGTTTTGGAAATTCCAAGAAATTTTGCTTAGATGTCCGGCTACCTAAATAGTTTGGTTAGATGTTTGTGGTTATATTTGAGAAAACAACAATGTCTAGAGTTTTGGAAATTCCAAGAAATTGTGCTTAGATGTCCGGCTACCTAAATAGTTTGGTTAGATGTTTGTGGTTATATTTGAGAAAACAACAATGTCTAGAGTTTTGGAAATTCCAAGAAATTGTGCTTAGATGTCCGGCTACCTAAATAGTTTGTTTAGATGTTTGTGGTTATATTTGAGAAAACAACAATGTCTAGAGTTTTGGAAATTCCAAGAAATTTTGCTTAGATGTCCGGCTACCTAAATAGTTTGGTTAGATGTTTGTGGTTATATTTGAGAAAACAACAATGTCTAGAGTTTTGGAAATTCCAAGAAATTGTGCTTAGATGTCCGGCTACCTAAATAGTTTGGTTAGATGTCTGTGCTTATATTTGAGAAAACAACAATGTCTAGAGTTTTGGAAATTCCAAGAAATTGTGCTTAGATGTCCGGCTACCTAAATAGTTTAGTTAGATGTTTGTGGTTATATTTGAGAAAACAACAATGTCTAGAGTTTTGGAAATTCCAAGAAATTGTGCTTAGATGTCCAGCTACCTAAATAGTTTGGTTAGATGTCTGTGCTTATATTTGAGAAAACAACAAAGTCTAGAGTTTTGGAAATTCCAAGAAATTGTGCTTAGATGTCCGGCTACCTAAATAGTTTCGTTTGCTGTGTGTGCTTATATTTGAGAAAACAACAATGTCTAGAGTTTTGGAAATTCCAAGAAATTGTGCTTAGATGTCCGGCTACCTAAATAGTTTGGTTAGATGTTTGTGGTTATATTTGAGAAAACAACAATGTCTAGAGTTTTGGAAATTCCAAGAAATTGTGCTTAGATGTCCGGCTACCTAAATAGTTTGGTTAGATGTTTGTGGTTATATTTGAGAAAACAACAATGTCTAGAGTTTTGGAAATTCCAAGAAATTGTGCTTAGATGTCCGGCTACCTAAATAGTTTGGTTAGATGTTGTGGTTATATTGAGAAAACAACAACGTCTAGAGTTTTGGAAATTCCAAGAAATTGTGCTTAGATGTCCGGCTACCTAAATAGTTTGGTTAGATGTTTGTGGTTATATTTGAGAAAACAACAATGTCTAGAGTTTTGGAAATTCCAAGAAATTGTGCTTAGATGTCCAGCTACCTAAATAGTTTGGTTAGATGTTTGTGGTTATATTTGAGAAAACAACAATGTCTAGAGTTTTGGAAATTCCAAGAAATTGTGCTTAGATGTCCGGCTACCTAAATAGTTTCGTTTGCTGTGTGTGCTTATATTTGAGAAAACAACAATGTCTAGAGTTTTGGAAATTCCAAGAAATTGTGCTTAGATGTCCGGCTACCTAAATAGTTTGGTTAGATGTTTGTGGTTATATTTGAGAAAACAACAATGTCTAGAGTTTTGGAAATTCCAAGAAATTGTGCTTAGATGTCCGGCTACCTAAATAGTTTAGTTAGATGTTGTGGTTATATTTGAGAAAACAACAATGTCTAGAGTTTTGGAAATTCCAAGAAATTGTGCTTAGATGTCCGGCTACCAAAATAGTTTAGTTAGATGTTGTGGTTATATTTGAGAAAACAACAATGTCTAGAGTTTTGAAATTCCAAGAAATTGTGCTTAGATGTCCGGCTACCTAAATAGTTTGGTTAGATGTTTGTGGTTATATTTGAGAAAACAACAATGTCTAGAGTTTTGGAAATTCCAAGAAATTGTGCTTAGATGTCGGCTACCTAAATAGTTTGGTTAGATGTTTGTGGTTATATTGAGAAAACAACAATGTCTAGAGTTTTGGAAATTCCAAGAAATTTTGCTTAGATGTCCGGCTACCTAAATAGTTTGGTTAGATGTTTGTGGTTATATTTGAGAAAACAACAATGTCTAGAGTTTTGGAAATTCCAAGAAATTGTGCTTAGATGTCGGCTACCTAAATAGTTTGGTTAGATGTTTGTGGTTATATTTGAGAAAACAACAATGTCTAGAGTTTTGGAAATTCCAAGAAATTGTGCTTAGATGTCCGGCTACCTAAATAGTTTGGTTAGATGTTTGTGTTATATTTGAGAAAACACAATGTCTAGAGTTTTGGAAATTCCAAGAAATTGTGCTTAGATGTCCGGCTACCTAAATAGTTTGGTTAGATGTTTGTGGTTATATTTGAGAAAACAACAATGTCTAGAGTTTTGGAAATTCCAAGAAATTGTGCTTAGATGTCCGGCTACCTAAATAGTTTCGTTTGCTGTGTGTGCTTATATTTGAGAAAAAACAATGTCTAGAGTTTTGGAAATTCAAGAAATTGTGCTTAGATGTCCGGCTACCTAAATAGTTTGGTTAGATGTTTGTGGTTATATTTGAGAAAACAACAATGTCTAGAGTTTTGGAAATTCCAAGAAATTGTGCTTAGATGTCCGGCTACCTAAATAGTTTGGTTAGATGTTTGTGGTTATATTTGAGAAAACAACAATGTCTAGAGTTTTGGAAATTCCAAGAAATTGTGCTTAGATGTCCGGCTACCTAAATAGTTTGGTTAGATGTTTGTGGTTATATTTGAGAAAACAACAATGTCTAGAGTTTTGGAAATTCCAAGAAATTGTGCTTAGATGTCCGGCTACCTAAATAGTTTGGTTAGATGTTTGTGGTTATATTTGAGAAAACAACAATGTCTAGAGTTTTGGAAATTCCAAGAAATTGTGCTTAGATGTCCGGCTACCTAAATAGTTTGGTTAGATGTTTGTGGTTATATTTGAGAAAACAACAATGTCTAGAGTTTTGGAAATTCCAAGAAATTGTGCTTAGATGTCCGGCTACCTAAATAGTTTGGTTAGATGTTTGTGGTTATATTTGAGAAAACAACAATGTCTAGAGTTTTGGAAATTCCAAGAAATTGTGCTTAGATGTCCGGCTACCTAAATAGTTTGGTTAGATGTTTGTGGTTATATTTGAGAAAACAACAATGTCTAGAGTTTTGGAAATTCCAAGAAATTGTGCTTAGATGTCCGGCTACCTAAATAGTTTGGTTAGATGTCTGTGCTTATATTTGAGAAAACAACAATGTCTAGAGTTTTGGAAATTCCAAGAAATTGTGCTTAGATGTCCGGCTACCTAAATAGTTTGGTTAGATGTCTGTGGTTATATTTGAGAAAACAACAATGTCTAGAGTTTTGGAAATTCCAAGAATTGTGCTTAGATGTCCGGCTACCTAAATAGTTTAGTTAGATGTTTGTGTTATATTTGAGAAAACAACAATGTCTAGAGTTTTGGAAATTCCAAGAAATTGTGCTTAGATGTCCGGCTACCTAAATAGTTTAGTTAGATGTTTGTGGTTATATTTGAGAAAACAACAATGTCTAGAGTTTTTGAAATTCCAAGAAATTGTGCTTAGATGTCCGGCTACCTAAATAGTTTGGTTAGATGTTTGTGGTTATATTTGAGAAAACAACAATGTCTAGAGTTTTGGAAATTCCAAGAAATTGTGCTTAGATGTCCGGCTACCTAAATAGTTTGGTTAGATGTTTGTGGTTATATTTGAGAAAACAACAATGTCTAGAGTTTTGGAAATTCCAAGAAATTTTGCTTAGATGTCCGGCTACCTAAATAGTTTGGTTAGATGTTTGTGGTTATAATTGAGAAAACAACAATGTCTAGAGTTTTGGAAATTCCAAGAAATTGTGCTTAGATGTCCGGCTACCTAAATAGTTTGGTTAGATGTCTGTGCTTATATTTGAGAAAACAACAATGTCTAGAGTTTTGGAAATTCCAAGAAATTGTGCTTAGATGTCCGGCTACCTAAATAGTTTAGTTAGATGTTTGTGGTTATATTTGAGAAAACAACAATGTCTAGAGTTTTGGAAATTCCAAGAAATTGTGCTTAGATGTCCAGCTACGTAAATAGTTTGGTTAGATGTCTGTGCTTATATTTGAGAAAACAACAATGTCTAGAGTTTTGGAAATTCCAAGAAATTGTGCTTAGATGTCCGGCTACCTAAATAGTTTCGTTTGCTGTGTGTGCTTATATTTGAGAAAACAACAATGTCTAGAGTTTTGGAAATTCCAAGAAATTGTGCTTAGATGTCCGGCTACCTAAATAGTTTGGTTAGATGTTTGTGGTTATATTTGAGAAAACAACAACGTCTAGAGTTTTGGAAATTCCAAGAAATTGTGCTTAGATGACCGGCTACCTAAATAGTTTGGTTAGATGTTTGTGGTTATATTTGAGAAAACAACAATGTCTAGAGTTTTGGAAATTCCAAGAAATTGTGCTTAGATGTCCGGCTACCTAAATAGTTTGGTTAGATGTTTGTGGTTATATTTGAGAAAACAACAATGTCTAGAGTTTTGGAAATTCCAAGAAATTGTGCTTAGATGTCCGGCTACCTAAATAGTTTGGTTAGATGTTTGTGGTTATATTTGAGAAAACAACAATGTCTAGAGTTTTGGAAATTCCAAGAAATTGTGCTTAGATGTCCGGCTACCTAAATAGTTTGGTTAGATGTTTGTGGTTATATTTGAGAAAACAACAATGTCTAGAGTTTTGGAAATTCCAAGAAATTGTGCTTAGATGTCCGGCTACCTAAATAGTTTGGTTAGATGTTTGTGGTTATATTTGAGAAAACAACAATGTCTAGAGTTTTGGAAATTCCAAGAAATTGTGCTTAGATGTCCGGCTACCTAAATAGTTTGGTTAGATGTCTGTGCTTATATTTGAGAAAACAACAATGTCTAGAGTTTTGGAAATTCCAAGAAATTGTGCTTAGATGTCCGGCTACCTAAATAGTTTAGTTAGATGTTTGTGGTTATATTTGAGAAAACAACAATGTCTAGAGTTTTGGAAATTCCAAGAAATTGTGCTTAGATGTCCAGCTACGTAAATAGTTTGGTTAGATGTCTGTGCTTATATTTGAGAAAACAACAATGTCTAGAGTTTTGGAAATTCCAAGAAATTGTGCTTAGATGTCCGGCTACCTAAATAGTTTCGTTTGCTGTGTGTGCTTATATTTGAGAAAACAACAATGTCTAGAGTTTTGGAAATTCCAAGAAATTGTGCTTAGATGTCCGGCTACCTAAATAGTTTGGTTAGATGTTTGTGGTTATATTTGAGAAAACAACAACGTCTAGAGTTTTGGAAATTCCAAGAAATTGTGCTTAGATGACCGGCTACCTAAATAGTTTGGTTAGATGTTTGTGGTTATATTTGAGAAAACAACAATGTCTAGAGTTTTGGAAATTCCAAGAAATTGTGCTTAGATGTCCGGCTACCTAAATAGTTTGGTTAGATGTTTGTGGTTATATTGAGAAAACACAATGTCTAGAGTTTTGGAAATTCCAAGAAATTGTGCTTAGATGTCCGGCTACCTAAATAGTTTGGTTAGATGTTTGTGGTTATATTTGAGAAAACAACAATGTCTAGAGTTTTGGAAATTCCAAGAAATTGTGCTTAGATGTCCGGCTACCTAAATAGTTTGGTTAGATGTTTGTGGTTATATTTGAGAAAACAACAATGTCTAGAGTTTTGGAAATTCCAAGAAATTGTGCTTAGATGTCCGGCTACCTAAATAGTTTGGTTAGATGTTTGTGGTTATATTGAGAAAACAACAATGTCTAGAGTTTTGGAAATTCCAAGAAATTGTGCTTAGATGTCCGGCTACCTAAATAGTTTGGTTAGATGTTTGTGGTTATATTTGAGAAAACAACAATGTCTAGAGTTTTGGAAATTCCAAGAAATTTTGCTTAGATGTCCGGCTACCTAAATAGTTTGGTTAGATGTTTGTGGTTATATTTGAGAAAACAACAATGTCTAGAGTTTTGGAAATTCCAAGAAATTGTGCTTAGATGTCCGGCTACCTAAATAGTTTGGTTAGATGTCTGTGCTTATATTTGAGAAAACAACAATGTCTAGAGTTTTGGAAATTCCAAGAAATTGTGCTTAGATGTCCGGCTACCTAAATAGTTTAGTTAGATGTTTGTGGTTATATTTGAGAAAACAACAATGTCTAGAGTTTTGGAAATTCCAAGAAATTGTGCTTAGATGTCCGCTACGTAAATAGTTTGGTTAGATGTCTGTGCTTATATTTGAGAAAACAACAATGTCTAGAGTTTTGGAAATTCCAAGAAATTGTGCTTAGATGTCCGGCTACCTAAATAGTTTCGTTTGCTGTGTGTGCTTATATTTGAGAAAACAACAATGTCTAGAGTTTTGGAAATTCCAAGAAATTGTGCTTAGATGTCCGGCTACCTAAATAGTTTGGTTAGATGTTTGTGGTTATATTTGAGAAAACAACAATGTCTAGAGTTTTGGAAATTCCAAGAAATTGTGCTTAGATGTCCGGCTACCTAAATAGTTTGGTTAGATGTTTGTGGTTATATTTGAGAAAACAACAATGTCTAGAGTTTTGGAAATTCCAAGAAATTGTGCTTAGATGTCCGGCTACCTAAATAGTTTGGTTAGATGTTTGTGGTTATATTTGAGAAAACAACAATGTCTAGAGTTTTGGAAATTCCAAGAAATTGTGCTTAGATGTCCGGCTACCTAAATAGTTTGGTAGATGTTTGTGGTTATATTTGAGAAAACAACAATGTCTAGAGTTTTGGAAATTCCAAGAAATTGTGCTTAGATGTCCGGCTACCTAAATAGTTTGGTTAGATGTTTGTGGTTATATTTGAGAAAACAACAATGTCTAGAGTTTTGGAAATTCCTAGAAATTGTGCTTAGATGTCCGGCTACCTAAATAGTTTGGTTAGATGTTTGTGGTTATATTTGAGAAAACACAACGTCTAGAGTTTTGGAAATTCCAAGAAATTGTGCTTAGATGTCCGGCTACCTAAATAGTTTGGTTAGATGTTTGTGGTTATATTTGAGAGAAAACAACAATGTCTAGAGTTTTGGAAATTCCAAGAAATTGTGCTTAGATGTCCAGCTACCTAAATAGTTTGGTTAGATGTTTGTGGTTATATTTGAGAAAACAACAATGTCTAGAGTTTTGGAAATTCCAAGAAATTGTGCTTAGATGTCCGGCTACCTAAATAGTTTGGTTAGATGTCTGTGCTTATATTTGAGAAAACAACAATGTCTAGAGTTTTGGAAATTCCAAGAAATTGTGCTTAGATGTCCGGCTACCTAAATAGTTTCGTTTGCTGTGTGTGCTTATATTTGAGAAAACAACAATGTCTAGAGTTTTGGAAATTCCAAGAAATTGTGCTTAGATGTCCGGCTACCTAAATAATTTAGTTAGATGTTTGTGGTTATATTTGAGAAAACAACAATGTCTAGAGTTTTGGAAATTCCAAGAAATTGTGCTTAGATGTCCGGCTACCTAAATAGTTTGATTAGATGTTTGTGGTTATATTTGAGAAAACAACAATGTCTAGAGTTTTGAAAATTCCAAGAAATTGTGCTTAGATGTCCGGCTACCTAAATAGTTTAGTTAGATGTTTGTGGTTATATTTGAGAAAACAACAATGTCTAGAGTTTTGGAAATTCCAAGAAATTGTGCTTAGATGTCCGGCTACCTAAATAGTTTGGTTAGATGTTTGTGGTTATATTTGAGAAAACAACAATGTCTAGAGTTTTGGAAATTCCAAGAATTGTGCTTAGATGTCCGGCTACCTAAATAGTTTGGTTAGATGTTTGTGGTTATATTTGAGAAAACAACAATGTCTAGAGTTTTGGAAATTCCAAGAAATTGTGCTTAGATGTCCGGCTACCTAAATAGTTTGGTTAGATGTTTGTGGTTATATTTGAGAAAACAACAATGTCTAGAGTTTTGGAAATTCCAAGAAATTGTGCTTAGATGTCCGGCTACCTAAATAGTTTGGTTAGATGTTTGTGGTTATATTTGAGAAAACAACAATGTCTAGAGTTTTGGAAATTCCTAGAAATTGTGCTTAGATGTCCGGCTACCTAAATAGTTTGGTTAGATGTTTGTGGTTATATTTGAGAAAACAACAACGTCTAGAGTTTTGGAAATTCCAAGAAATTGTGCTTAGATGTCCGGCTACCTAAATAGTTTGGTTAGATGTTTGTGGTTATATTTGAGAAAACAACAATGTCTAGAGTTTTGGAAATTCCAAGAAATTGTGCTTAGATGTCCGGCTACCTAAATAGTTGGTTAGATGTTTGTGGTTATATTTGAGAAAACAACAATGTCTAGAGTTTTGGAAATTCCAAGAAATTGTGCTTAGATGTCCGGCTACCTAAATAGTTTGGTTAGATGTCTGTGCTTATATTTGAGAAAACAACAATGTCTAGAGTTTTGGAAATTCCAAGAAATTGTGCTTAGATGTCCGGCTACCTAAATAGTTTCGTTTGATGTGTGTGTGCTTATATTTGAGAAAACAACAATGTCTAGAGTTTTGGAAATTCCAAGAAATTGTGCTTAGATGTCCGGCTACCTAAATAATTAGTTAGATGTTTGTGGTTATATTTGAGAGAAAACAACAATGTCTAGAGTTTTGGAAATTCCAAGAAATTGTGCTTAGATGTCCGGCTACCTAAATAGTTTGATTAGATGTTTGTGGTTATATTTGAGAAAACAACAATGTCTAGAGTTTTGAAAATTCCAAGAAATTGTGCTTAGATGTCCGGCTACCTAAATAGTTTAGTTAGATGTTTGTGGTTATATTTGAGAAAACAACAATGTCTAGAGTTTTGGAAATTCCAAGAAATTGTGCTTAGATGTCCGGCTACCTAAATAGTTTGGTTAGATGTTTGTGGTTATATTTGAGAAAAAAACAATGTCTAGAGTTTTGGAAATTCCAAGAAATTGTGCTTAGATGTCCGGCTACCTAAATAGTTTGGTTAGATGTTTGTGGTTATATTTGAGAAAACAACAATGTCTAGAGTTTTGGAAATTCCAAGAAATTGTGCTTAGATGTCCGGCTACCTAAATAGTTTGGTTAGATGTTGTGGTTATATTTGAGAAAACAACAATGTCTAGAGTTTTGGAAATTCCAAGAAATTGTGCTTAGATGTCCGGCTACCTAAATAGTTTGGTTAGATGTTTGTGGTTATATTTGAGAAAAAACAATGTCTAGAGTTTTGGAAATTCCAAGAAATTGTGCTTAGATGTCCGGCTACCTAAATAGTTTGGTTAGATGTCTGTGCTTATATTTGAGAAAACAACAATGTCTAGAGTTTTGGAAATTCCAAGAAATTGTGCTTAGATGTCCGGCTACCTAAATAGTTTCGTTTGCTGTGTGTGCTTATATTTGAGAAAACAACAATGTCTAGAGTTTTGGAAATTCCAAGAAATTTTGCTTAGATGTCCGGCTACCTAAATAGTTTGGTTAGATGTTTGTGGTTATATTTGAGAAAACAACAATGTCTAGAGTTTTGGAAATTCCAAGAAATTGTGCTTAGATGTCCGGCTACCTAAATAGTTTGGTTAGATGTTTGTGCTTATATTTGAGAAAACAACAATGCCTAGAGTTTTGGAAATTCCAAGAAATTGTGCTTAGATGTCCAGCTACCTAAATAGTTTGGTTAGATGTTTGTGGTTATATTTGAGAAAACAACAATGTCTAGAGTTTTGGAAATTCCAAGAAATTGTGCTTAGATTTCCAGCTACCTAAATAGTTTGGTTAGATGTTTGTGCTTATATTTGAGAAAACAACTATGTCTAGAGTTTTGGAAATTCCAAGAAATTGTGCTTAGATGTCCGGCTACCTAAATTGTTTCGTTTGCTGTGTGTGCTTATATTTGAGAAAACAACAATGTCTAGAGTTTTGGAAATTCCAAGAAATTGTGCTTAGATGTCCGGCTACCTAAATAGTTTGATTAGATGTTTGTGGTTATATTTGAGAAAACAACAATGTCTAGAGTTTTGAAAATTCCAAGAAATTGTGCTTAGATGTCCGGCTACCTAAATAGTTTAGTTAGATGTTTGTGGTTATATTTGAGAAAACAACAATGTCTAGAGTTTTGGAAATTCCAAGAAATTGTGCTTAGATGTCCGGCTACCTAAATAGTTTGGTTAGATGTTTGTGGTTTATTTGAGAAAACAACAATGTCTAGAGTTTTGGAAATTCCAAGAAATTGTGCTTAGATGTCCGGCTACCTAAATAGTTTGGTTAGATGTTTGTGGTTATATTTGAGAAAACAACAATGTCTAGAGTTTTGGAAATTCCAAGAAATTGTGCTTAGATGTCCGGCTACCTAAATAGTTTGGTTAGATGTTTGTGGTTATATTTGAGAAAACAACAATGTCTAGAGTTTTGGAAATTCCAAGAAATTGTGCTTAGATGTCCGGCTACCTAAATAGTTTGGTTAGATGTTTGTGCTTATATTTGAGAAAACAACAATGTCTAGAGTTTTGGAAATTCCAAGAAATTGTGCTTAGATGTCCGGCTACCTAAATAGTTTGGTTAGATGTTTTTGGTTATATTTGAGAAAACAACAATGTCTAGAGTTTTGGAAATTCCAAGAAATTGTGCTTAGATGTCCAGCTACCTAAATAGTTTGGTTAGATGTTTGTGGTTATATTTGAGAAAACAACAATGTCTAGAGTTTTGGAAATTCCAAGAAATTGTGCTTAGATTTCCAGCTACCTAAATAGTTTGGTTAGATGTTTGTGCTTATATTTGAGAAAACAACTATGTCTAGAGTTTTGGAAATTCCAAGAAATTGTGCTTAGATGTCCGGCTACCTAAATAGTTTGGTTAGATGTTTGTGCTTATATTTGAGAAAACAACAATGTCTAGAGTTTTGGAAATTCCAAGAAATTGTGCTTAGATGTCCGGCTACCTAAATAGTTTGGTTAGATGTCTGTGCTTATATTTGAAAAAACAACTATGTCTAGAGTTTTGGAAATTCCAAGAAATTGTGCTTAGATTTCCAGCTACCTAAATAGTTTGGTTAGATGTTTGTGGTTTATTTGAGAAAACAACAATGTCTAGAGTTTTGAAAATTCCAAGAAATTGTGCTTAGATTTGCAGCTACCTAAATAGTTTGGTTAGATGTTTGTGCTTATATTTGAGAAGACAACAATGTCTAGAGTTTTGGAAATTCCAAGAAATTGTGCTTAGATGTCCGGCTACCTAAATAGTTTCGTTTGCTGTGTGTGCTTATATTTGAGAAAACAACAATGTCTAGAGTTTTGGAAATTCCAAGAAATTGTGCTTAGATGTCCGGCTACCTAAATAGTTTGGTTAGATGTCTGTGCTTATATTTGAAAAAACAACTATGTCTAGAGTTTTGGAAATTCCAAGAAATTGTGCTTAGATTTCCAGCTACCTAAATAGTTTGGTTAGATGTTTGTGGTTATATTTGAGAAAACAACAATGTCTAGAGTTTTGGAAATTCCAAGAAATTGTGCTTAGATTTGCAGCTACCTAAATAGTTTGGTTAGATGTTTGTGCTTATATTTGAGAAGACAACAATGTCTAGAGTTTTGGAAATTCCAAGAAATTGTGCTTAGATGTCCGGCTACCTAAATAGTTTCGTTTGCTGTGTGTGCTTCTATTTGAGAAAACAACAATGTCTAGAGTTTTGGAAATTCCAAGAAATTGTGCTTAGATGTCCGGCTACCTAAATAGTTTGGTTAGATGTCTGTGCTTATATTTGAAAAAACAACTATGTCTAGAGTTTTGGAAATTCCAAGAAATTGTTCTTAGATTTCCAGCTACCTAAATAGTTTGGTTAGATGTTTGTGGTTATATTTGAGAAAACAACAATGTCTAGAGTTTTGGAAATTCCAAGAAATTGTGCTTAGATTTGCAGCTACCTAAATAGTTTGGTTAGATGTTTGTGCTTATATTTGAGAAAACAACAATGTCTAGAGTTTTGGAAATTCCAAGAAATTGTGCTTAGATGTCAGGCTACCTAAATAGTTTCGTTTGCTGTGTGTGCTTCTATTTGAGAAAACAACAATGTCTAGAGTTTTGGAAATTCCAAGAAATTGTGCTTAGATGTCCGGCTACCTAAATAGTTTGGTTAGATGTTTGTGGTTATATTTGAGAAAACAACAATGTCTAGAGTTCTGGAAATTCCAAGAAATTGCACTCAAAACATTCTTCATCTAAGAACGCAGCTTGAAAACAATATTTTGTTTATTCTTTCATCTGCAAATCCAGATCGTCATTTTATAATCTCAAATGACTTAACTTCTTTTCCACGAAACATTTTCACACGATAATGCCATTTTTTATTTTAAATTTTATTATCAAAACTAAATTTTTTCGTTAAATATGTTGGTGGGTAAAAATGATGCTGTTGTTGATGTTGGGAGAGACAGTAATACGATGATGGAGCAAGCAGTAGGATAAGAGGTAAAGAGATGGTGGCGGTCCTAGTGATGAGGGGACAAGTGCTGGTGCTGTTGGGGACGGTAGTGATCATGGCGGTGACGGCAATATTGTAAACAAACGGCGGCGAGCTGGCAGAAACGTTAGCATGCCGGGCGAAATGCGTAGCCGTATTTCGTCTGTCGTTACGTTCCGAGTTCAAATTCCGCCGAGGTCGACTTTGCCTTTCATCCTTTCGGGGTTGATAAATTAAGTACCGGTTATGTACTGGGGTCGATGTAATCGACTTAATCCCTTTGTCTGTCCTTGTTTGTCCCCTCTATGTTTAGCCCGTTGAGGGTAATAAAGAAATAAGAAATGTTAGCACGCCGGGCGAAATGCTTTGTGGTATTTCGTCCGCCGCTGCGTTCTGAGTTCAAATTCCGCCGAGGCCGACTTTGCCTTTCATTTTTTCGGGCTCGATAAATTAAGTACCAGTTACGCACTGGAGTCGATGTTATCGACTTAATCCCTTTGTTTGTCCCCTCTATGTTTAGCCCCTTGTAGGTAATAAAAAACAAATATTGTAAACAAACTACAATGCTGCTGGGTTGTACTAGGGATTAGGGTCAGGGTTGTGGTATATCAGCTTAAAGAGTTCGTGAGGTCGTAATAGGTTTTGCGTGTAGAAAGTGGCAGAAGTGGTTGTAAAAATGGAGGCTGAGCTTAAAGTACCATACTACATTCAATTGATATAATACAGTGTGATTCAATACTCGGAATACTTCCGAGATCCAATACATTCTAAATTAAACAAATTACAACAATCAAATTGAATGGTTAATGAAGAGACTTCAGTTTTATCGGATGGTTAATTAATAAACATACCGGTCTTTGTTTCTTTGCTTCGATGTATTAAATTCGCTATACAGTAATTGCGGTTAATTATTTTGCTGACAAATAGGATCGATTGAAAGAAGATAATTATTACTAATGTATTATAGACACCATGTTCTGTGTATGACTTTAAACTGTATTCGGTAGTGGAGCCCTGCTTCAGAAGTGCCAGAGTTCTGAGAGGTGCTGAACTAACTTTTAACCACTATTTTCCAGGCGTACTCTGACTCGGAGTAATAGTACCTGGTAGGGTCCCAGTTAGGGGTTAATTAACATATCATGAAATTGCTTTCATCAACACCGTCACATTTTCTTCACAAGTCCAGTAGCGAAAGGTAAAGAAACAACGGGGACAGATAGAAGATGCTACTGGAAGTCTTCAGCTTTGACCCTTCACATAGGCAACCATGGTCGTTTGCTGAACAATCAATCATTGAAGTGACGATAGATCAGATCGGTAGCCACTACACACATATTTTTTATCTTCTTGTTTCTTTGTGTCCCTTTCTGTAGAAGAGCGTAGACTCGAAACGTAAAAGACATTTTGTATTCCTGAGCGTTATACTAATACATCTGTTTGTTTTCTACACCACCTGTCTTCGTCTTTTGTTTTTTCGTGAACTTTCCCCTCTAATATTATAGATACCATAAAGCAAAACATCAGATTTATGAAAAAGCAAGGAACATTTTATTGTGTACAGTTTCTGTTTTAATCATATGCCGTTAAGCAAACTCTCGTACAAACAAGTTTAAAGTAATAAAATCACATTTTCAACAACGTTAGACCGTGGAAACTAATTTTCATTATATTTGGGTTGTCGATCACGAAAGAATATTAAATTTGAGCATCTTAACTGCTTAAGGAACAACGCAAATGCAACAATCATATTAAACGACAACCAACCAATCAACTAACCAACTTTAATAATGGAAGGCAATGTTTTCGATATCAGAGGAATATCGTTTCCTTCCATTAACTTCTTGTTCTTTATGTAGTTCAGGCTTTCGGCAGGCGAAGAGAAAAGACTTCAAATACAACTACTATTTACAACTGGTTTATTTACAGGAAAGGTGAAAGGTGCTGCTCTCAGCTACCATCTTAAGCTCCGATAGTGTGGGCGCATTGCCTCCAGCGATAGACAGGCAGAAAACCACAGCCAGTGCTGCTGTGTTGGGTGGCCGAAGAAGAGAACTGGTCTGAATCGGTTTCTCGTTTATATAGTTTTCTCAATTGCGAGACTCGTTGTGATCTCGCGCATGGCAAATGGATGCAGGTGAGGTCTCGCCCCAGTCTCGGAGATGGCAATAGCTGCCGCGGGATCTCATCCAATATGGCACAAACTGCTTGTGCCGCTACAAAGGATGAGTTGGTCCTGGATGGGTGCTTCACAATTCCATACATAGTTCATGGAAGAAAAAGGCGAAGACAAGATCTCTCCGAACAAATAACAATAATAATTTATTTCGCCTGAATAAACATTTCATCTCTGGACATCGGTAGCCTGGACGCCTTGGAGTGGAAGCAGCTGGGTTGGTAGCTAGACACAAAAATACGAAGATATTTTTCACAGATTCGCAACGTCGCTCGCCGTCAGAATTCCAGCTCCACGGAGCTGGTCTAAGTTGCGTCCTGTCTGGTCAGAAGCTGGGGCCGAAGAGGATGAATGGGTGGTCAAACCTAGCTGCTGCTGATGATGATTGCGCATGCGCATAAGTGGCTTCCGTCAGATCTCCGGAAAGCTCTAATTCTATGCGCATGCGTGGTTGAATGTTCCACAGTGGCGTCTAGAACCAGGCGTCACTACACAACTAACCAACCACCTATGGGTGCTCAGATGTCCGGCTACCTAAATAGTTTGGTTAGCTGTCTCTGCTTACATTTGAGAAAACAACAATATCTAGAGTTCTGGAAATTCCAAGAAATTGCACTCAAAACATTCTTCATCTAAGAACACAGCTTGAAAACAATATTTTGTTTATTCTTTCATTTGCAAATCCAGATCGTCATTTTATAATCTCAAATGACCTAACTTCTTTTCCACGAAACATTTTCACACGATAATGCCATTTTTTATGTTAAATTTTATTATCAAAACTAAATTTTCTCGTTAAATATGTTGGCGGGTAAAAATGATGCTGTTGTTGATGTTGGGAGAGACAGTAATACGATGATGGAGCAAGCAGTAGGATAAGAGGTGGATTATGTTGGTGATGGTGGTGGAGTTAGAGGTAAAGAGAAGGTGGCCGTCCTAATGATGAGCGGGCAAGTGCTGGTGCTGTTGGGGATGGTACTGATGATGGCGGTGACGGCAATATTGTAAACAAACTACAATGCTGCTGGAATGTCACAGTAAACACGACAGAATGGTTGTACTAGGGATTAGGGTCAGGGTTGTGGTATATCAGCTTAAAGAGTTCGTGAGGTCGTATTAGGTGTCGTGTATAGAAAGAGGCAGAAGTGATTGTAAAAACGGAGGCTGAGCTTAAAGTACCATACTACATTCAATTGATATAATACAGTGTGATTCAATACTCGGAATACTTCCGAGATCCAATACATTCTAAATTAAACAAATTACAACAATCAAATTGAATGGTATTGAATGGTTAATGAAGAGACTTCAGTTTTATCGGATGGTTAATTAATAAACTTACCGGTCTTTGTTTCTCTACTCCGATGCATTAAATTCGTTATACAGTAATTGCGGTTAATTATTTTGCTCACAAATAGGATCGATTGAAAGAATACAATTGTTACTAATGTATTATAGACACCATGTTCTGTGTATGACTTTAAACTGCATTCGGTAGCGGAGTCCTGCTTCTGAAGTTCCAGAGTTCTGAGAGGTGCTGAACTAACTTTTAACCGCTATTTTCCCAGGCGTACTCTGACTCGGAGTAATAGTACCTGGTAGGGTCCCAATTAGGGGTTAATTAACATGTCACGAAATTGCTTTCGGAAAAAAGGATACTCACAGACACCAAACGGATCCTTTAGCTCTTTAGTTGCCCATCAATAAGAAGGCAACTTCACACAACTCCTACATCCTTATAACTAATGGATTCATGACTCATGTTGCACAAGGACTAGAGAGTGGGACTGGTTCTGAACCAAACTATGCCCACTATAATAATATTCATTGTGCAGGTTCTGCAAACCAAGACTATCATCAACACCGTCAAATTTTCTTAACAAGTCCAGTAGCGACAGGGAAAGAAACAACGGGGACAAATAGAAGATGCTACTGGAAGTCTTCAGCTTTGACCCTTCACATAGGCAACCATGGTCATTTGCTGAATCCTCAATCATTGAAGCGACGAGAGTCTAATATTATAGACACCATAAAGCAAAACATCAGATTTATGAAAAGGCAAGGAACATTTTATTGTGTACAGTTTCTGTTTTAATCATATGCCGTTAAGCAAACTCTCGTACAAACAAGTTTAAAGTAATAAAATCACATTTTCAACAAATTTACATTATATTTGGGTTGTCGATCACGAAAGAATATTAAACTTGAGCATCTTAACTGCTTAAGTAACAACGCTGTAAGTGAATTTACATAAGCTTCTATTTGTATTTTAAAATTAAAAAGCATCATCAAGAGCTCATTCCCAGTTGTAACTGTTGAAACCTCGAAGCTTGTCCACTTGATCAGGCGTGTATGATAAACTCTGTCGTATATGAGACAGGAATCAGAGCAATGCTTCAAGGTAACCTAACCGAAAAGAAAATTTTCATCGAGTTCTGCTATGGCGATATCAAAAGACGTTATGCAAACTACCTGTCTTCTTTCCAGTAGAACGACAAAAATAAAGCTACTTAAGTTGGTTAGCCAAGTATAGGGTTTGAAGACCACATACAATCAAATGGAGAATCGTAGAAAAATCCATGGTATATGTTAAAGGATCTAAGAAATGCGACTTTTGCGTAGCTGCAAGATCTCACATTCTTTTTAGATCTAAGAATTCTACCGCAATACTGAATTCCGGATCCGAAATTTTCAGCAAATGCAAGCATATTCTTTTCTTTTATTCTTTTACTTGTTTCAGTCATTTGATTGCGGCTATGTTGGGGCATCGCATTTAGTCGAGCAAATCGACCCCAGGACTTATTCTTTTGTTAGCCTAGTATTTATTTTATCGGTCTGTTTTGCCGAACCGCTTAGTTACGGGGACATAAACACACCAACATCGGTTGTCAAGCGATGGTGGGGGACAAACACAGACACACAAAAACTATATATATATATATATATATATATTTACACACACACACACACACACACACACACACACACACACACACACACACACACACACACACATATATATATATATAATATATATATATATATATATATATATATATATATATATATATATATATATATACGACGGGCTTCGTTCAGTTTCCGTCTGCCAAATTCACTCACAAGGCTTCGGTCGGCCCGAGGCTATAGTAAAAGGCATTTGCCCAAGGTGCCATGCAATGAGACTGAACCCGGAACCATATGGTTGGTAAGCAAGCTACTTACCACGCAGCAAATCCTACTTCTACACAGACAAACTTTTTTGGCGAACTGGAGGACACTACCCTCTTCGGATTGAGCAGCTGTCTCGCAGACTCTGGACCCTGTCTCCGTTGAATAATTCTACAACAACTAGCTTAATTATGGTTTTACAGTCAGATGGAACATAACTCTAATTTTCTTTCTTTTCTTTTTCCGTTTTTTTTTTTCACCCTTCCACTTTTTGCATCTGCCTTCTCATTTTTCTCGTGAAAAGACGTGTTATAAAAACCTGCCCAGACCCGAGTCTTCAGACAAGAAACTATTAGCTGATCGTATCTTTATACTGTGTACATTAAATGATATTTATCCCTCACTGGATGGAATATTTTTTGTTGATCCTACCGATAACGGAACAGTAAACTATATGTATGTATGTATGTATGTATGTATGTATGTATGTATGTATGTATGTATGTATGTGTGTGTGTGTGTATGTATGCATGTGTGATTATATGCGTGCGCGTGTATTTGCGCCGGTGCGCGAAGCAGTGACGGAAAATAAGCAAACTTTAGATCAGTTCAAATATGTTTAGGGCATATTTGAATCTGTTCAGGCTTTTATTGTGGAAAAAAAGACTCTCGCTTAAGATAAAAAGGTGTTAGAATACTAAGTTCATCTCAGAACGCTCTCTATAGACTGGTGGACGAATTTCGAACTCTTTATTTATTCTCAGCACCATATACCATGAGACGCAACACTCTTTACTAATGCTTTAGTCTCAGTTATTGACAATGACAGCTTGACGGAAAGTCGTTTGATTTTGTGGAAGCAACTGCAATATATATTTTAGTGGTGTACAACGAAAAGGCAAGTACAACATATTTAGCTGATTAAAAACTAAACGTGATATGGACCTTGTGGTATTGGCTGTGCTGCACACGTTGTACGCGATTGTCTCCTAACAACTGCTGGTCTAGTACCAAGCGATAGCAAAGCGCTTCTAAAAATTTTCAGATATTTCCATATTTACTCAGTTCGTGTAACTCAGTTAACAAAATTTTATGACCTTGCCGGTGTAGAATACAAATATGCTACCTACGGTTGAAAGAATTCTTGGCATTTTTGCTGGCTTGAAATCTTACTTTTGTTCCCAAGAACACTGCTCGGGATTGAAAAAACAATTTTTTGAATATATTTTTTTGAGAAAGTATGTATGGTTTGAAAATGGACAGCCTTTTCAACAAATTGATTCTGGTCATAAAGAAGAGTGATTCCAACGCAGCAGATATCAAACTGGAAATGCTACCAAATATTAGGTTCTTTCACATGAAATATCGTATTTGAAAGGTAACAATAAAATGTGTTAAAAGTGTTAGAAAACTTATTTATTTAATCAAAGTATGATCCATGTTAATTTATGACGCTTACCCAACGTTTCTCTATGTCATATATTCCATCTCTAAAAAAAATTCATCTTTTGATGTGATAAACTGTCCGAATGCTTCAATTATCTCTTCTCTATTTAATAATGTTTTATTTATTATGAAAAGCTCAAAATGCTTAAATAAGTGACGATCAGTAGGAGAGATATCAGGGGAATATGAAGGGTGTTGCAAAATCTCATTATTCAGGTTTTGCAACTTTTGGACCGTAGCTTGAGAAGTGTGAGGACAGGCATTATCGTGGAGCAAAATTGGGCCATCTCTATTCACTTAGTCTGGGTTGCTTCTTTTTCAAATTCTCATGCATACAGTTAATTTCCTGGCAATACGATGTTGCTGTTACCGTTTTTCCTTGTTGCAAAAATGAATAATGAATAACTCTCTTCGCAGACCAGCATATAATGACCACTAATATTTAGGGTGCAATGGTGGGTTTGGGTAGTGTTCAGGTGACTCTTCTGCAACTAATCACTGTCCTATTCTCCTGCTGTTGTCAAAAAGTATCCATCTCTCATCACATTGATGCCTTAATGGTCTTTTTCCGGTCGAGAAAGCAATAAGGAGCACACTTTGAGGCGTCTGTTTTTATGAATCTCGTTCAGTTGATGCGGAACAAACCTATCTGTTTTCTTGACTTTTACAATTTTTTACAGGTGTCCAAAAACAGTTGTGCGAGATGTCTGGAGTTCTGATGAAAGTTTTCGAACCTTTTTCTCGGATTTTGTTCAACCAAAGCATTTAATCCATCTTGCCGAATAACTGATTTTGGCCTACCCCTTGGTCTATTTTCAAGGCTATCATCTCCCGAACGAGAGCTTTGTAACCATCTCTGAACAGTTCGGATGTCAAAAAAACCGTTACCAAAGGCCCGCTTGATATTCCTTAGAGCTTCTGCGGCAGAGTGACCCAGTTTGTACTCATACGAGAAAATCACTCAACATAGTTTGGTTGTTATCATTTTCATAAGGTCTGTGAGTACGCATTTTGTATACATAAATTGTTGGGAAAGAAAAAGAGTCAAGATTAAACGCAAGGTATACATAATTGAGTTTTTAAAAGACTGAAATAACAAGTAATTAAAAATGCGACATCTCATATGAAACAACATAATACAAATGTAGAAGAAAGAAAACAAAACTGAATTTCTACCTCAAAGTGTAAAAGCTGAAAAAAAAAACTTGAAAGAAATAGTGAAAGCATTGAAGTGAAGAAAGAATTTTAAAAATTTTATGCAAAACACTCCTCATACCTCGACCTATGCAAAGAGAATTTAGAGCGGAAGACTTTGTGTGATTAAATTCCTCCCAGTTTTAAGGAGTCTGCAGTTAAGATCCATTAAAGTGTAACAAAAGCATTGGAAAGCAAGTAATACGAGAGGGTGGGGGCTGAAAAGTTCATAGGCTGACTATGAAGAAGTGATGCTAGAGCTGTGAAATTTTGCATGCATTAATGTTAACACTTCTTATTAATAACTACATTGTTTTTCTTTTCTTTTCTTTTTCAGGTAAATTGACATCTGACTGTTCAGAGTAGATTTCAAAAGTAACTGGTAGCAACTTTTCTTGAAATTCAACAAAATTTGGCATCGTGGTCTTATCAAGTATCTGCAGAAAAAGGGCTAACCCCCATGACATTTATGCTGACATGGTTGATACATAAGGGGATGACACTCCAGCTTTATCAACAGCAGAAAAGTGGGCAGTTGGATTTTTGAGGAGAAGGGAGAGTCTTAACGATGACCCAAGGTCTAGACGTCCTGCAACACCGAGGAAAACATTGGTTGTGTTCATCACACGTTGATGGATGACAGGCGATTGACTATAAATCAAATAGCCAATGCTATTAGCATATCCCCTGAGAGAGTTGAGAATATTTTGTACACTAGATTTGGCATGACGAAGATTTCTGCTCGGTGATACCTACGTCTTCTGATACCTGATCAAAGCGCACCAGGCTGATCACATCAAGGGAAAAAATCTGAGATTGTTTGAGGCAGACCCGGCTGGTTTCTTTGAACATTTCTTAAGCCATGATGAATGTTGGGTTCATCACTTTGAGCCAGAAACAAGGAGATAATCCATTCAGTGGAAACAGCCATCCTCACCTGCACCAAAGAAGGCCGAGGTTGTTTCATCTGCAGGGAAGGTGCTGGCCTCAATATTTTGGGATGTAAAAGGCATTGTGTTTATCTTTGAAAGGCCCACACCATCACTGGAGAGTCAATTTGCTGAGGCAGTTTCGAAAGATTTTCATCAGGACACTGCTCCATCACATAACTCCTTGGTTTCAATGGCTGCTGTGTGTGACTTTGGCTTTGAACTGGTTTTGATCACTGTCCCTATTCTCCCGATTTGGCATCATTTGACTATAATCTGTTCTCCAGCATGAGAAAACACTTGGCTGGGAACCAGTATTGCAGTGATGATGATGTCATGTCTGTTGTTGATAAACCTTTTGACGAACAAGATGAAAGCTTCTTCAACAATGGAATCCAAACACTGCAACACTAATGGAAGAAGTGTGCAGACCATAAGGGAGGTTGTGTTGAAAAAAATAAGCCTCATTTGATCACATTCCACGAGAATGTCTTGGTCAGCCTATGAACATTACAGCCAACCCTTGTAAATATTGATAACTTATTTAATGAAGTTGTTATTACAAATGGCTTTGTGACTTCTCAGGCAGAAGTTTGAACAATATAGAACTTTAAATTTGAAGAAAAGTAGCACATCTAAAAGATATGTTCGTTATGAATGTCGTAGGTTGACTAGTGAGTTGTTTTTGATTATTGTTTCTGTATGTTATACCAAATTAAGCAGACACGAACATAACTGAATATTTTATTTTTTAAATAAGATTTATTGAAGATTACAATAATTGAATATAAACTTCAAATGTCTGCTGGTAGAGAAAAATAAGACATCCGCGTAAAATGATTTATTGACATGTAAACATGTGTGTCTGTGTGTGTATCGTATATACAGAATAATAGACAGGCCCTCGTGTGAACAAAATGTATGTAAGCGTGTGTTAAGAAAATATAAGAACAGCAAAGAAGAGAACAGTAAAAGAGTCTATAGCAATCGAAGTGAGTTCATAGACACAAGAATGAGAATACTAGTTCATAGTCCATTGTACAGTTGAAATACTGAAATTGCGGCCATGTCGTACGTGAAGTCGTGGTTGTGATGCTGCTGCCTGAGTCACTTAGTACAGGAGTTCATGCAGGTTGTATATTCGCTGTTACTCCACGGTGAAGTAATTCACGAACAGAAAAGTGTTGGAACTTGGGCGAGTTGCTTGTTGGTATCTTTTCCTTTTGATAGCCAGATTTCAACACAATTTCTAGTTAACTAAACACTTTAAAACTTCATATACTGGTAGAATGTGTCAAAAGAAAACATTATTTTCACTTGGCTTTTTTGATAAATTTGTAATTCGTTTGTTTAACGTAGTTTAATTTATCGAATTTTAACCAATCCTATGCTCTCTTTTGAGCTGAAATCATTTGCTGCGTTATCGATATTGGCTGTGTCTTGTGTGATCAGTGGCTAAACCTTAAAAGGTTTGGAACCAAAGACATATAACGAGGGAAAAGCTCGGTTTTTATAAGGAACACTAGGCTCAAAACTGGCTCTCTCACGTGATTTTATTTAGAGGTTGTAATTGGTTATACTCAGCAAATTGGCGCGACAGAGTAAGAGACAAATTGCGTCAATACCAACCAATCACAGTAGTGGACACAACGGGATCCAAATAGCGGCCAAAGGTTAGCTGTTACCTGCTACGTTCGAATGCACGTATATATAATAAAGGAGAGAGAGAGGAATTTCACTTGAGTGTACGCTGCAGAAACGTTACGTGCAGCAACATAGAAACTCTTTGTGACATGTGTAGAGTTTAATTTATCTTTAAATGCTACTTGACAGTATTTTAAATGCATAGGTTGTAAAGAATAATATTTTCGTACATAATCTGTCTTTCTAAGTCTCTCAGCCAGAACCTCAACCGTTTAAGTGATAATGACAAATCATCACACATAGCACTTCACCACTTGCCGGCAACTGTCTCCAAACGTGCAATTAAGTTAATATATTTGAAATAAAAATATTCCCTGGATCCTCTGTCTAAGGAGAAAAGACCTGCTCTCCTTTAGTACCCAGACCAAATACTGCGACTCTTCAAATCTTACATCATATTCCCATTCGTCTCAGTTTCAACACCTACGGTCCTGGTTTTAACTTCATATGGTAAGCTTATATAAACATACATACAGAGATACATACATACATGCACACAAACATACGCACACGCACGCATGCTCGCACGCACACACACATGCTCGCATGTACGCACGCATGCTCGTATGCACGCACACACACACATATGTACATATATGTATATATCCATATACATGTATAGATATCATCATCATCATCATCGTTTAACGTCCGTTTTCCGCGCTAGCATGGGTTGGACGGTTCGACCGGGGTCTGGGAAGTCAGGGGCTGCACCAGACTCCAGTCTGATCTGGCAGAGTTTCTACAGCTGGATGCCCTTCCTAATGCCAACCACTCCGCGAGTGTAGTGGGTGCTTTTTACGTGCCACCTGCACAGGTGCCAGGGGGGTCCGGCATCGGCCACGATCAGTTGAAGCTTTTAACGTGCCACCGGCACGGAAGCCAGCAAAAGCGGCGCTGGCAACGGCCACGTTCAGATGGTGCTTTTTATGTGCCACCGGCACAGAAGCCAGTCGGGGATATATACATATATATATATATATTCATGTGTGTGTGTGTCTGTATTAAAAGAATTAACAACCTGAAAAATTTGAAATTTATTCTTTTCCATTTGATGTCGATGTTGAGACTGTTCCTGAAAATCTATAAATGGAAATGATTGAATTGCAGTGTAATATGGAACTTAAACTTCTTTTTGAGAAAACTTCAAGATATGACTTTTACAAAAAATTTAATCACATTTGAGAAATATCCTAATTTGAGAGCATTTTTGCTAAGAATTTTGAATGCTTTTGGCTCTACTTATGCATGTGAAACATTGTTTTCAAAACTGAAGTTTGCAAAAAGTAAAACGTGAAGCTCAATAACTAATGAAAATTTGAGCAGTCAACTGTGCTGAGCAGTAAGTAACCTTGAAATAGATTTGAAGAAAATAAGGCAAAAGAAAATAAAGCAAATATCTCATTAAATTATAATTTTGATACTTGTTTTATTTTTATTGCATCCTTTACTGTGTTTAATTTCAAAATAAAATTATTTGTGTAAAACATATATTTCAAAATAAATTTAAAATTTATAAGTGGCAATAAAGCAATAGCCTACAGTTTTATAATTTTAAACAAACAAAAAGTATGAAAAATTCTTGATTCTGTAATTTGATTATTTGACTATTAGCGCATAAAGTATACAAGTGGCCCTCAAAAATCTTTCTGGTGATTAAAGTGATCTGTGATGTAATTTGAGTTGGCTAGGCCTGGGTTATAGCATTAGACTCACAATCATGAGGTAGTGAGTTTGATTCCCAGACTGGGCTGTGAGTTGTGTTCTTGAGCAAGACACTTTGTTTCATGTTGCTCCAGTTCACTCAGCTGTAGAACTGAACTGTGATGTCACTGGTGCCAAGCTGTATTAGGCTTTGCCTTTCTCTTGGATAACATTGGCGGAATGGAGAGGGGAGGCTGGTATGTATGGGCCACTGCTGGTTTTCCATAAAACAATCTTGCCTGGACATGTGCTTCAGAGGGTAAATTTCTATGTGCAATCTCATGGGCATTCATGACCGAAATGGGTCCTTAACCTTTTTTTGCATAGTAGGTTAAGACAGGCAATCATAAATAAACTCAAAGGTTTAAGGAAATGAATACTGGGGTCAATCTGTTTGATTTAGTGTTTCAGAGCTGTGCTCCTGCATGGCCACAGCCCAATGACTGAAGTAAATAAAAGATAAAAGGTAAACTAATGATGCAAAGATTAGCCCATGATTAAACATTAACAAGGTATATATGAACAGACAGAAAGAAGAAAATTCAATATCCTACCACTATTACATTTGAAAAACAAATGTATTTCAAAACGTATAGTGTATTGTTCAGCTTGACATAGACATTGTGTGTCTTGGGATTTGTGAACTGACCTCACCTTACCTCAGCATTTTCTTCAACATTATGTTTAATGTATTATACATATCATATCACAAGTATATCTTATTTTCAGAACTTGATCATTTGCAGTAATAGTATTCACCTAAATATATATATAATAGTATTCTTGCCTATGAAAGAGTTTGCAATAATAATAATAATAATAATAATAATGATAATGATAATAATAATAATAATAATAATAATAATAATAATAATAATCTATACTATAATATGCTTTTTTGTTTGTTTGGGGTATGTTACTTGTATTGAAAGAAAGCGCTTATATAAGTTTACAGTCTACAAAATTCTTTAAAAATCCTAATTTCGTAATATTTTTTATCGAAATATGATTTCCAAGTTTTTTGAAACAATAGCAACAATTCTTTCTAATTTTGGTTCAAATCCAGCAATTTTGAAGTGAGGAAGTTAGTCATTCATATTGACCCAAGTACTTTGCTGGTACTTTATTTTATTGATCTCAATAAAAATGCTGTCTTTGATTCCTCATGTATCGTAACATCCTCTGAGAATAAAGATTGCCATTGATTGTTATTTGCATAATCAACTTCAAAACACTTGGATGAAGCAGCCCTCCCAACCATATAACTATACATTAACCTCACAGCAATAACATCTTGCAAGATTTTGAAGGAGTGGCTGTGTGGTAAGTAGCTTGCTGTGAGGTAAGTAGCTTGCTTACCAACCACATGGTTTCAGGTTCATTCCCACTGCGTGGCACCTTGGGCAAGAGTCTTCTGCTGTAGCCTCGGGCCGACCAAAGCCTTGTGAGTGGATTTGGTAGACGGAAACTGAAAGAAGTCCGTCGTATATATGAATATATATATGTATGTGTGTGTATATGTTTGTGTGTCTTTGTGTTTGTGTGTATATGTTTGTGTGTCTTTGTCCCCCCAACATCGCTTGACAACCAATGTCGGTGTGTTTACTCCCCCGTAAATTAGCAGTTCGGCAAAACAGACCGATAGAATAAGTACTAGGCTTACAAAGAATAAGTCCTGGGGTCGATTTACTTGACTAAAGGCAGTGCTCCAGCATGGCCGCAGTCAAATGACTGAAACAAGTAAAAGAGAGTAAAGAGAGTATGCTTTGGGCTTAACCAAGACCACATCCATAAACCGAAAACAGTTATTATTCCAGGAACGCTGACATTGGCTGTCAAAGCTGTTTAAATGGTGTGGAACAAATCAAAGCAATTTAGTTATTTAATAAAATAACTGAAACTGAAGAAATCATTGTTGACATTGTTGATGTCATCACTATTTTAAATCTATTCCTCATGCTCACATGGACTGAAATGACCATTTTCATTACAGCATCCTGATGAATTATCACCTGATGGTGGATCAGAAGCCACAGATGCAATCAGCAAGAGACTTCCTACACGTTTGGTGTGTTCAGCATCAATTTCCAACTGTTACTTTTCTACACAGGAATTGCTGAAGTAGCTTTGAAAACAGTAAAATGCCCGATGATATCAACAACAATGAACCAAGTGATAAACTGGATACAAATGTCTTTCAAATAGCTATGCTTCAATAATTCCAACATGCCAGTCATAAACACCAAAACTGTCACCATTGATGTGCAATATTTGACTCATCATCATCATAATCATCATCGTCATCGTCGTCGTCGTCATCATCATCATCATCATCATCATCATCGTCGTCATCGTCATCATCATCATCATCGTCATCGTCATCATCATTTAACATCTGTCTTCTATGCTGGCATAGTTTGGATGGTTTGACAGGAGCTGGCCACCTGAAGAGCTGCCCAGGCCCCCTGTTTGTTTAGGTATGGTTTCTTCAACTTAATGCCCTTCCTAACATCAACCGCTTTACAGTGATCTGGTTGCTTTTATGTGTCCCCAGCACAGTTACTTTTTACATGGCACCAGCACCCATAAGCCCACAAGATTTGGAACACTCAGCTGGAGAAGGATGTAGGGTACATGCCTGTATGCAAGGACAACCATGATTTTACTTAGCTTGATGTATCTTCTCAAGCACAACAAACTACCAGGATTACAGTCCCCTGTCATTCCCTCTGAGAAGCCCAACCTCTGAAGATCCTTTCTCACCAGCTCTGTACATGGCAAATACAAACCCCATGAGATATTGCAGAATCCTCAAGTAACGAAGTAGGCAGATGTAAATGGCCAAATGATTTGAACACTCATTGTTAAGGATAAATCAAATTACAAAATCAGATTAAATCAAATCCTACTAAAATGTGATAATGTTAGTTATTTTAATCACATAAAATTTGATCAGTACTAGGCTTACAAAGAATAAGTCCTGGGGTCGATTTACTTGACTAAAGGCAGTGCTCCAGCATGGCGGCAGTCAAATGACAGAAACAAGTAAAGAAGAGTAAAGAGAGTATAAGGGCAGATGGCTGTGGAAGAATTACTCTGTGTAACAGAAAATTCTTACAGAAATACATTCCCATGGATCTTGGGCTGGTGCTGATGCTGGTGCCACATAAAATGGTAAAATGGTGCTGGTGCCACATAAAAAGTGCCCATACTGGTGCCATGTAAAAGTACTTGTGCCAGTACTGTGTAAAAGCACCCAGAACACTCTGTAAAAAAATTTTATTCAAATAATTTTTCTGTTATTTAAGGAATAGAATTGCGATACTGCAAATTGTTGCCAAACCTCCTTGTAATCATGCTCTCCTATCTTAAGGAACATGAAAATGCACTGCAAAAACACAGACATGAATAACACCACTAAAAAATAATTCTTAATTGCACCGGATATCTCTCCAATTGCAAACAAGATGACTGCAATACAACAGTAAAATTAAAATTCTTCCGTAGCTGTCAAATATACTGATACAAGTGACAGCTTGATGAAATTAAATACAAAAATCTCCCATATGTACATATTATGACCAGTTTGAAATACCACCAACTGAAATTAAAAATGCAATCAGCTTCAAGCAAAATTTGGCTTCAAGATTTAGGAACATTTTCTAATTGTCACTATTCAAAAATTTCAGTATTTAACCGTTTAGTACTGGCCCCAGTAATCTGTTTTATGTTAAAACTGACCAGATCCAACCTCTCATGTATCCCCTATAATGTTATTCTAAGAATGAACAATCATATCTTTGAAATATTGAAGCTACAAGACAATGCAGAATTAATTCCAAACAATGTGTATCAATAAGCATTATATTTCACTAAGAAACCTAAATACTAAAGGGTTAAAGGTTTATAATGGAATGGAAGGTTTATGATACCTGTGGAGTATCTCCTTCTCCAATTATAATCATTTCTTGTATTTTCAAGGGTCTGGAATATGAAGAAGTTCACAAGCAGAGTACAA
Source organism: Octopus sinensis (assembly GCF_006345805.1). NCBI lineage: Eukaryota > Metazoa > Mollusca > Cephalopoda > Octopoda > Octopodidae > Octopus > Octopus sinensis. The sequence goes on from NC_042998.1 coordinate 183,948,682, forward strand.
TTCAATAGCCATTTATTCACAGAGCTCTCGTTCATGAGGTTTGCTCTCAGTGACCATCTTTATAGCAGCACGTGGTTTGTCTTAACTCCGTACACATGAGGTTCATTACTTCTGGAGATAAGCATGTGGAGTCAGAGTGGGACAAGAGTCCACCGTGAGCTGCTGGCTGTGCAGTGTTTCTCAGCACAAGCATGAGAAGAAAATGAGAGAGTGAATGTCGTTGTTTCTTGCTTAAATACTGGTTGCCAGCGAGAATTTCATTGTTGTCTCATGCATGGCAAATGGTTACAGGCGAGATCTCATTCAAAATGGTGCTGGCTTCTTGTGCCTCGCTACAGGTTCATAATTTTTTACTACTAATTTCTCCAAAGAAATGTTCCTAATTTTTAAAATTAGCAAGTAAAATTATTTTTGTATTGAAATTTTCAGCAAAATAGGAAGACATGTGTCAAACTGAAAAGATCAAGAAGAATTGTGTTGGATTTTAAATAATGAAAAATCCATGATTCAAATACTTCAGGGAATCTCAGCATGAATAATTCAGTTTGTAATGGACAATGTCAACCCCTGATGTCCACCAACAACTAGAGCCTGCTGTTCAACAGTAGTTACCCCATACCAAAGGTTCTCTTGAAAATAAGCAAGCAGAAACAATGTCAGAAAGAACTGTTTGTTGTTCTAATGAATTAGACAGAAAAAAAAATCTACTTGGTAGAAACTTTTGTCTTACAAATTATAAATTTTTCTTTGACACTAAGAACTTCAGAAGACATTGCCCTTGTATTAGCTTTCATAATTATCGAAAATAATATGCCTAATTCTACATTGTGTTCTACTTGCATATTTATACTGTAATATTGTTTACATCTCTTTCTCTTCGTAATTTTTTAACATTCTACCATTTGTGGTATTAGCCTCAATACAGAGTTCACATTTAAAGAGAACATAATTCCATCAGGCTCATAACGAGATATGCAGAGTTTATGTAAAAGTTGATATCAGATATCTCTCTCTCAGACAAATAAAGTCTCTATATATACATGCACACCCACACCCTCCCACACCCACACACATAAACATCCGTTACACACACACACACACACACACACACACACACAGCACACACACACACACACACACACACACACACACACACACACACACACACACACACACACACTTCATTTTTGTAATTGGTTTGCAAGGTTCTTGATCTGAATTCAAGTGTTGAAACAAATTTTGTTATGTCTTTCAGAGAGTCATTACCCCAATAATAACACACGCAGAGGTCCAATTACAATTCTTTTAATTATTAGTCAATTGCTTAAATATCCAACCAACTAACTTAACGATCGTCCACATAATGTGCTAGTTAAACAATCAATTGGTTATTTGTAAGTTAAAATTCTTTTGGCACCGTTCACAACCTTTTCAGTGATTTAGTGACTTCCCCCCTTGCTGCAAGGTGTGTACTGAGAGGCTCAGAGCAGGCCCAACAGACTTTGCAGAAACAGGAGAAGTCACTAAATCACTGAAAAGGTCGTGAATGGTGCCCAAAGAATTTTAACTTACAAATAACCAATTGATTGTTTAACTAGCATATTACGTCAAGTAACTCTAAGATTAAAAATTCTATATACCAGTGTATAATCAGTACTCGTAATAAAGTACGATTTTACACTGGAAGCACATCGTTAGAGTTAGCTAAAAGAATTTCTATCCATTACTCAACATTTAGGGATAGAAATAAACGTAATAGTACCGGTCTCAGCAAACTGATTTGGGATTTAAAAGACCACAATGAACAATTTCATTTAGAATGGTTGATTCTCTCAATTTCGATACCTTATGACAAAGGTAAGGAATTCTGTCTTCTCTGCAATTCTGAGCTATTTTTCATTATTTTTTCTAAAAATCCCCTAGTAAACACGGTTATAGAGTGAGCATACAGATGTAAAAACATTGGCAAAAACACACATTTAGTGCATATAAGTAGTCTCTATCATTATATATAATTTAAACTTTAATTTCCTTTATATTTAACATTCACTATTAATATCCCTACTCTTTCTGTTAGCTACTTATGATGTTATATCATATAACGTTTTTTTAAACAATATTAATAGCGTTCAGTCAATCGCTATACAAATCCATCATTTTTTGCTAAAATGTCTTATTGACGAGTTTCGTTTTTTTCACTTTCCTGAAGAGAAGATTGCATTGTTTATACCATTTATTCTTTTGAATAGTATCAGTGGAATTTTCGAAACATGTGTCGAAAGTAAAAATATTTGATTTACACCTGTGTTAAACTCCATTTATTTATTCATATATTATTCAAAATATTCCATGTAAACACGAAGTTTCTACCTTTATAAACAAGGAGTTACAACATCTTTACTTGTGAGCTTTTTGCTACCCTGGTAACTATTTATTTATTTTTTCCATGTTAATTGTTAACAAGGTAAAAATACACTCATCTATTTATATATATATATATATATGATTTATTTACATTATTTACATTCGATGGATATTTGTCCTCATCTTGCTTATTGTTGACACGTTTTGGCAGATATACACTCCAACCTTCTTCAGGTGTCTTGGGGAAATTTCAAACCTGGGTTCTCATTTCTGAAGTATTTTTCGATGTTATTATTATTATTATTATTATTATTATTATTATTATTATTATCTCTATATATATATAAACGACAAAATGTCTGTGTGCATGTCCTTTATACAAATCCACAATTTTTCAGTTAGAAGGCTTGCACTTTCTATGGTCATTCAAAACCGTCCAAGGGTGATCATGCACATTTTTACATTTCCCCAGTCACCCAGCAAAAACATTATAAAATCAATAGAAGTGACTTTTTGTGAATTTTCTATCCAAAACCCAATCAAAATGCCCGAAACTTGATACGCCAATTGAATGCCAGCTAGCTGTATGTGATTGGTCGGAGATTTGGACAGTACTCGCGTGTATGTGCGCACGCACGCAGCTGTATATGCATGCACTAGCACTATGACCCGGCAGTGCTGGGTCATAATGCTAGTTATTATTATTATTATTATTATTATTATTATTATTATTATTATTATTATTATCATTATTATTACTATTATTGTTCAGGTCACTGCTTGGAATTGAACTACACCGTATGCCCATGGGCATATGGCATATTGGTTAAGAGCACGAGCTACTAACCCTAAGATTCTGAGATTGATTTCAAGCAGTGACCTGAACAATAATAATAATAATAATAATAATAATAATAATAATAATAACAACAACATCGAAAAATACCTTAGGAATGAGAACCCAGGTTCGAAATTTCCCCAAGACATCTGAAGAAGGCTGGAGGGTATATCAGCTGAAACGTTGTGTCAACAACAAACAAGATGAGGACAAATGTCCGTCAATTGTAAATAATGTACATAATTACACATCTCTTAAATATAGAACTGTAATATATATGATTTCTTCCACTAAAGGCTGTGCTCCAGCATGGGTGCAGTCACATGACCGAAACAAGTAAAACAATAAAAAGCTATGCCATTTTAATCCCGAACAATGCCAGGTATCTCTGCTCATATATATATATCTTTCAACTGGGAGATGAAACTGGGAAAACGAGTTTATTGCTAGTTAGTGAAGTTAGTTTATTCAGCAGACTGACAGACCTTTCACGGCTTGTGGTCCATGGGAGAATTCATTCAAATAAGGTGTCCTTATTGAAAATGTCTGAAACTGCTTCATTAGCATCCGGAATTTTCTTTGAAAGTCAGAATATATTAAGAGAGGGAGAGAGAGAGAGAGAGAGAGAGAGAGAGAGAGAGGGGGGGATGGAGAAGGAGAGAATACAGGTATATCAGATACCATACAACATAAATTCTTGGTTTATTAACATCATCTCCACTTCTCAAGGATATGTCACAATCACCAAATGGTAATTAAGACCAGCTCCGTATGAAAAGGATGGTGGGCGGGGATAATTTCAAGAATCAAGAAATTTCTGAAGTTGACATGCCATTGAGGGGAAAGGACTGGTTTATTATCTGGAAATAAGAGAACAGTGTGAATGTATGTTTCTGCCTCAATAGGCCTCATCAGCGTGATAATTGTCTAACCTTATCTCCAGTAGCCAAACACACACACACATACTCTGTCTGTCTGTCTGCCTGCCTGCCTGCCTGCCTGCCTGTCTGTCTGTCTTCTGTCTGTCTGTCTCTGTCTCTGTCTCTCTCTCTAAAACCACCAATAACAAGTTTCTGCTTGATCAAGTTGAGTAACTTTGGAAGTACATTTTTGCCGCCAAGGGTAATTTCAGGAAATATGGCATACTTACAAAAATTATAATTTGTATTTTATCGAATTTCTTGGTGCTTATACAAAATGATGAAATAAACACTAACTTTCAAATGTGAAATATTACCTTAAAATAAAATTAAATAAAAAAAATTTCTCATTTGTAAATTTGCAAGAAAAACATGTTATCATTTTCCTCAATTTTAATGTCACCTTCATAAACTAACCGTCACACAACTGAGAAATAAAAACAGAAGTTTATAATAATGATATTTAACCCTTTAGTGTTAGCATTATTCTGCCAAAATTAATCCTTTTTTATCCACATTGTTTTGAACTAATCATGCATTATCTTGTAGCGATGAGATTTTGATGAGGTAGCTGTTAATTTTTAAAATGATATTGTAGGGTTGGTGTGAGAGACCAGATATGGCCAGTGAACATAAAACAGGCAGAATACTTTTGGCCGGATATGGCCGGTTTAAATGCTAAAGGGTTAATAATAAAAATTGAAATATTTACTTATTTGAGTCACTTCCTTGGGGAATAAAGTTTACTTTTTGTACATTTTTAGCTTCATTTTGATTCTTTTTCAATCCTGCATTTATATATCTTAAAGCAAAAGGTCACTGTATTTTATCTGGAAGAACTATCAATGTCTTTTGTGAGTGTGTGTGTGTGTGTGTGTGTGTGAGAGAGAGAGAGAGAGAGAGAGAGAGAGAGAGAATGTAAGTGTGAACCTTCATAATATAAAATCAACACTGAAAGTAATTTTGTTTTTGATTTTTTTCCATTTTATAAATATAAACTATAATATATATGTGAACATGTTGTTGTGACCCCCTTCATTCATGAATGACCATGGGATTGCACCTAAAAAATTACCTTCTGAGGCACAAGTCTGAGCAAGGTTGTTTATGGAAGACCAGCAGTCGCCCACGCATACCAGCCTCCCCGTTCCATGCCACCAATGTTATCCAAGGGAAAGGAAAAGGCCGATACAGCTTGGTACCAGTGACGTCACAGCTCATTTATTAACGTGCAAGTGGCAGAGCACTCCACAGACATGTGTACCCTTAACGTAGTTCTCGGGGAGATTCAGCGTGACAAAGAGAGTGACAAGACTGGCCCTTTGAAATACAGGTACAACAGAAACAGGAAGTAAGAGTGAGAGAAAGTTGTGGTGAAACAGTACAACAGGGTTCACCACCACCACCCGCTGGGGCCTCGTGGAGCTTTAGGTGTTTTTGCTCAATAAACACTCACAATGCCCAGTCTGGGAATCGAAACTGTGAACCTACGACCGTGAGTCTGCTGCCCTAACCACTGGGCCATTGCGCCTCCACCATGTGAACATGTATTTTCCTAATAATGTGTGTAGCAACTGTATGCATATATTTATGTGCAATTTAGATTTTTAAAAATGTTAGCTTGTCACACAAAACAACTCTGTATTCAAAATTAAAAATGAAATTAACCACTGATCTAAACCTGGTTTATATTTTTCAAAATAAAATGTCTTTGTCAATATTTTGTTGCTCTGTTGTTTGTACTTTCTGCACTGGTGAGACCCATATTGGAGTACGGGATTCAAGCCTCTTCTCCTTATCTCCTCAAAGACATACATCATCTCAAAAGAGTCCAGAAGCTGGCTACCCGCATGGTTCTTGGTCTCAAGCATTTGTCTTATGAAGAAAGGCTGAAGACGCTCAACCCTTATTCTCTAGAAAAACGACACCGCCGTGGTGATCTCATTCTCGCTCACAACATCATAAGCAGAAAGTGTAACCTCTCAAAAGAGCTGTTCTTCACTTCTGCTCCAGAGCGTCGGCTGCGGGGTCACTCTATCTGAGACGATTTCATCTCAATCGAAGGAGAGGGTCTTTCTCCGTCTGGGTTGCGGATCCGTGGAATAAGCTGCCGGACGAGATAGTGAAGATGCCGACGACCGCTCAGTTCAAAGTCTCTCTTGACTAGAAATGGCCTGAATTCTTTGCATGAACACCCTCTACATAACTCCATGTCCCCTTACATGGCCTTGCTTTTTGCTTTTTGAGCCAAAAAATTAATTTAACTTAACTTAAAATAGAAATAATTAAAATTTTGGCCACTGAGTTCCTGTATATAAAACATTAACATTTAATGAGTATAATATTTCTAGTATGCAGATGATGTATTTGTTGCCAGGGGGGACAGTTATCTGTTTTCTAATGACATGATATCACCATGTCTGCAGCCTGTTACAACTAATTTTACAGATGAGCACTTCATTCTAAAATTTTGTCTCTTCTTAGACAGAAATCTGAATCTTCAGATGTATCTCTCTTTTACTCTTTTACTTGTTTCAGTCATTTGACTGTGGCCATGCTGGAGCACCGCCTTTAGTCGAGCAAATTGACACCAGGACTTATTCTCTGGAAGCCTAGTACTTATTCTATCGTTCTCTATTGCCGAACCGCTAAGTTACGGGGACGTAAACACACCAGCAACGGTTGTCAAACGATGTTGGGGGGACAGACACCGACACACAAACACACACACACATATTGAGGTAGAAATTTATCCTATTCATTGTTTAGACTTTAAATATTTGCCTAGGGTTTGTACAGGTAAGAAATGGATTACTCGTTCCCCTCTCTCTCTCTCTCTGATCCTCTTTCTTATATCCGTGTTCACAGGAGAAGAGGAGGGAAAGGGAGATAGATAAGCAATATAGTTCAATAACAACATTGGTGCAGGTGTAGCTGTGTGGTAAGAAGCTTGCTTCCCAAAAACATAGTTCCGGGTCACTAGCGTCGCTAGAGTGTGGGCCGACCCCGGATACCACAAAAAAATATATTATCCACAGCACACCCAAAAGTACCGCCCCTTTAAAAGTGCTGCCCGGACGCCCCCTCCTCACCACCACCGCTACGCTAGAGTTCCGGTTTTGTCCCACTGCGTGGCACTTTGGGCGAGTGTCTTCTACTATAGCCTCGGGCCGACCAAAGCCTTGCGAGTGGATTTGGTAGATGGAAAGTGAAGGAAGTCCGTCGTTCTGCTTAGAACAACTAGTTAGCCACAGAACGGCATCTTAAATGAATAAAACTATTTCGTAGCCGCTAAATAAGCTGATATCAGCGAATTTGACAACGTGGAAGTGCCTGAATTATAATAATGGATCGCTAATGTTCTGTAATGCTTGTACTGGTAACGTCATCACTATTTTTTTAAAAGTATGTAGCGGGTATGAGTGGTGAGATATGGCTGCTATTTCTAGCAGGTCAAGCGACTGCATAGATATGCCTTCGCAATGTAAATGTATTGTCAAAATGATTTGGAACACGATTGTCATTGGTTAAAAGGTTTTCTTAATTCTTTAAAGGCGGATTATAAATCTTTTACGTAACTTACTCTCACGTTGTAGGACGCACGTAAACACTTAATTAGTCCCTCCCCACCACTACCTCACATACATACGCACATACACGATTAGACCGTGAGACGTAGACATGTAGGGGACAATACACACGCAGTGAAAATAGCTAGGTTTGCAATAGTACACGTACACACCCGTTTTACGATCTTGAGCTGTAATTTTAGAACTTTTTATTCCTTTATTTATTCTCTTTTTCTTTACATTGATACAAGCTCTCCAAATTAGAGACGAATGAGTTCTTTTCGTACGCTTTTAATTCTGAATTCGAACCTGTTATGACACCCTATAGCATTGGGTTGTCCAATACGTTAGGAGTGAAATTTGGTTGTGGTGTTAGAAACTAGCTTCTATCAAAGAAGAATTCTAATAAATAAAAGTCACACACACACACACACACACACATCTAAATAAGAAATAAAGTATGAATTTAAATTGATTAAATTTTTTATAAGTTCTACAAGATTTAATATGTTGGAAGTGAAATCTTTAATGTATCCACCAAACATCTATGACAGACAATATCCATTTGAGACTGTGGCAGCAATAAACGATGATGATGATGATGATACATACATACATACAAAAACATACACACATATATATACAAATCAAATCAAATCAAATCAAACCAAATCAAAATAGATGAACATCAATGGAATTTGTATCTTTGTGGTACCAGTGCCGGTGGCACACAAGAAAACCATCCGAACGTGGCGGTAGCCAGTACCGCATCGACTGGCCTCCGTGCTGTGGGCACGTAACAAACACCATCCGATCGTGGCCGTTCGCCAGCCTCCTCTGGCACCTGTGTCGGTGGCACACAAAAAACACCATCCGAGCGTGGCCGTCTGCCAGCCTCGTCTGGCACCTGTGTCGGTGGCACATAAAAAACACCATCTGAGAGTGGCCGTCTGCCAGCCTCGTCTGGCACCTGTGTCGGTGGCACATAAAATCACCCACTACACTCTCGGAGTGGTTGGCGTTAGGAAGGGCATCCAGCTGTAGAAACACTGCCAGATCTGACTGGCCTGGTGCAGCCTTCGGGCTCGCCAGACCCCAGTTGAACCGTCCAACCCATGCTAGCATGGAAAGCGGACGTTAAACGATGATGATGATGATGATGATATATTAATTATACATACATAAACACACACATATACAAATATATATATATATATATGAATGTATGTATCTGGACTGACTCCTGCGCAGGTGGCACATAAAAAACACCATTTGAGCGTGGCTATTGCCAGTACCACCTAACTGGCCCTCGTGCCGGTGGCATGTAAAAGCACCCACTACACTCTCAGAGTGGTTGGCGTTAGGAAGGGCATCCAGCTGTAGAAACTCTGCCAGATCAGATTGGAGTCTGATGCAGACATCTGGTTTGCCAGACCTCAGTCAAATCGTCCAACCCATGGAAAGTGAATGTTAAACAATGATGATGATGATGATATATATATATGTGTGTGTGTGTGTGTGTGTGTGTATACACATACATACTATATATATATATATATATATATATATATATATATATATATATATATATATATATTATATATATATATATATATATATATATATATGTATGTATATATATATGTGAGACATATGTGAGAGAATAGTTTCATTTTCATAGTTTGAGTATTAATAGTGAAACTATTAACCTAAAAGTATCTCACATTACAATAGAGATATTATTGTTTCACTTTTGACATGTAATACTGAAATAGTGTAAGAGATAAGAGATTGCTCTGGGCTCACATTAGGCAAGAAGTTGAAAATTATTTTGGCCCATGACACTGCATGGACTGTAAGTAAGGCATGTGTAAAATTTGAATGAAATCGGTTGTGTAGTTCTCGAGTTTTAAGGATTCACACAGACAGACACACATTCTCATCTTTATATATATCTTCAAGATAATAAAGCTTAACGTCTGTGTGTCTGTACATCTATAGGACAAAAGGGAATAGAAGATACATAAAAACAAAGTATGTGTTCTCGTGTAAAATTTTACAAGAAAGACGATGCACTACATAAAATTTCCTTTCCATTGTGATTGGGGGGGGGGCAAACATCCTCTGTGAAATTTCAAATACCTCCAACTTCCTTGAAAATAACAACTTAACTACTAGGTACTAAATGCAGACGATTTCCCAAATTTCACCATCTTACAATATTATTTAACCCCACTAATAGGCTTTATAACATGGACAGAGCCCCTTTGAAAGTGCAAATACATCCACTTTTCATGGAAGATACATAAAATTTAAGTATGTGTTCTTGGAATAAGTGTTTCTACAAAACTTCAACAATGCATATCTCATGTGTGTGTGTGTGTGTGTGTGTGTGTGTGTGTGTGTGTATGTACTCTTACTCTTTACTCTCTTTTACTTGTTTCAGTCATTTGACTGCGGCCATGCTGGGGCACCACTTTTAGTCGAGCAAATCGACCCAAGGACTTATTCTTTGTAAGCCTAGTACTCATTCTATCAGTCTCTTTTTGCCGAACCGCTAAGTTACGGGTACGCAAATACACCAGCATCGGTTGTCAAGCGATGTTGAGGGGACAAACACAGATACACAAACACACACACACACACATACATACATACATATATATATACATATATACGACGAGCTTCTTTCAGTTTCCGTCTACCAAATCCACTCGGCCTGAGGCTTTAGTAGAAGACACTTGCCCAAGGTGCCACGCAGTGGGACTGAACTCGGAACCATGTGGTTGGTAAGCAAGCTACTTACCACACAGCCACTCCTACGCCTATATATATATATATATATATAATATATATATATATATATATATATACATGTATACATACACATGTATGCATGTGTATATATATATATGTTTACATATATATATATATACATGTATATATATATGTACATATATATATATATATATATATACATATAAATGCATATAGGTACAAGTTAGAGGTGTTTAAAACCTCTAAGGGATGGTTAAATCTAAAGGTGCTCCTGGTGATTAACTGCATACGTACAGTCCTTGGTAACAGGTATATGGTAGCAGGTAATTCAGTGGGTAAACCATAGTTTAAATTATATGCAAGAAGAAAATGGAGGAAAAATAACAGGAAGAAGTTGGTCGTTTGCGCTAGTAAGCCATTAAGTTAATTAATTAATAAAGAAAAGTGGTAGTAATAGTACATTTACGATTGTTTCTGTTTAACCAGTTGTAGTGGCAGACATCATCAGAATGCATAGTCAGATGTAGAAGTAAGAAGAGCGAAAGACATAGGGATATATTGATAATGAGAATAAAGACAAGGAGTGGTGAGTCTTACATTATAGTAGATTTCTTAGTTGATAATTCTGCTGTGAAGTGGATGTAGGATGGAGGTTATTTTGATCTGTAGTCTCAAGTTTAAATAAGTGCATATTTTCCCCGTGTTTATTCTGGCTAGATTTTTCACTGGCGGTGTAAAGAAAGGGGGCTAACTCTAACTCATGGTGAAAAGGGGGCTAACTCTATCTGGATTACTCAGTCCAATAAGGAATTTATGTGTCTCTTGGACTTGAAGTTGCAGGAAGTTCGTAGTAATGGAGGAAGCCCTGTGTAATGTAAAATAATTTATTATGGGGTGTGTAAAGCGAGTGGTGGTTGGGAAGTGAATGTTTGTGTGTAAGTAGTTTAAGTGGTTCCCGGCTAAATGGGATTATTTAGATGAAAAAGCTAGCGTAGGATTTGTACAGGGTCAAGCGGGTTTACTGGTACTTGGAAAAGACAAAGAGGCCTATATATAGACAAAAAATACTGTTCTCGTATTTTCTATTAAGAAGAGGCAGTTTAGCCGCTAGAATTTCCAGGTGTTCAGTTAAACAGAATTTGCACCGTCTATTGGTAGAGTTGTAAGTTGTTTTTGTGAGTATGCGCCATTCTAATCTATATTCTATTTTTGTGTCCTTAAGCTCCCAGATATAGCTACTAAGCCCTGTTGAACTTGCCTTACTCCTATTTCTGAAGCTAGATTGGTGTGTGTTGTACCTAAGTATCATTTGGTTTTTCGTGGCTCTTATATAGGACTTTATATGGCCATTTGTGTGTACGTCACATAGGTAAACTACGTTTTTAGTCTTACATCTATTAGAGAATTGGCACTTACTTCTATCCCTGCAGCCACATAAATTATTAGGCATATCTGTGTTCGTGTTATGTTGTGGCGAGCTATTACTACTCTGGTCTTCGTCTGTGTTACTTGGAGGCGCTTCATTAGTGTTGGGATTTGTTCTATTAGTATGTTGGTTGTTAGATTTATTGTTCCTAATTTCCCTAGGTTCATAGAATGTGTCTAGTTTTTTTATTATCAATCGAGGCTACGATGGTAGCTAGGTTATTATTGGTGATTTGTGCATGGGACTTGACATTATTTCTATTGTTATTATTTTTGTTGAGCTTATCTATGCTGTTCTTATTGTTGGTGTAGTTTGTAGTTATGTTTGGTGTGTGGTTAGTGTTAATTGTACTATCGTGAGGATTTCTGTTATTTAGGTTATTTGTATAGTGATTGGTGTCTAGGTTTTTAATTTTTTGTTTAAATCCTGCTTTATCTAGTGCGATATTATAGATTTCCTTATGCTTATTAAAAATATATTGGTTGGAATGCTATGTACTAAACTTCTCTTAATAAAGTTTGGATGGTTACTGGATACATTTATGTATTTGAGGTTAGTTGCGTTTTATATAGGGTTTATGGAGTCCTGTGGCTAAGTTGCAGTTTGTGTCTAAGTAGTTAATGGTGTTGTGTTCCTTTTCTATAGAAGTAGATAGTCCAAATCTTTTAAAGAAATTGTGTAGTTTTTTTTATAAGTTCTAGTTTCCTATTTGAGGGTTTATTTATTATAAAAAGTGCGTCATCCTTGTATAATCTACTCTTGAGTTCTGGGAATTCATCCTGTATGTATGATAGCAAATAAATGCCCACCAGGTCAGTCACTATGAACTTTCTACAACTTCAAGTCCAAAAGACACATAAATTCCTTACCCCGGACTGTGTAATCGGGATAGAGTTAGCCCCCTTTTCACCATGAGTTAGATTTAACCCCCTTTCTTTACACTGCCGGTGAAAAGTCTAGCCAGAATATACACGTGGAAAATATGCGCTTACTTAAACTTGAAACTACAGATCAAAATAACCTCCATCATACATTCACTTCACAGAAGAATTATCAACTAAGAAATCTACTATCTTTTGCATGATAAATTTTATTTATGTAACCATTTATGTGCAGGTGGCACATAAAAAGCACCCACTACACTCACGGAGTGGTTGGCGTTAGGAAGGGCATCCAGCTGTAGAAACACTGCCAGATCTGACTGGAGCCTGGTGCAGCCTTCTGGCTTCCCAGATCCCCGGTCGAACCGTCCAACCCATGCTAGCATGGAGAACGGACGTTAAACGATGATGATGTAAATATTAGAATTATTGATGTTATTTCACATTTTCTACTTTATAGGTTCTTCAAAATTATGAGCTTGCTTTTGGCTGAAGACTGAGCAGCCATTTTTATAGGAGTGTAAAGACCATGTAATGCAAGGTGACAAGAATGTCTCTTTAGTACATCACATGGTTGATACAATAAATGTAAATTGGATAGTACATGTAAGTGCCAGAGAGAAAAAAGGAGACAACCACATAGAATGGTTAACAGAAAATTTATTGATATGTTAACAGGTGTGTCTGTGTGTGCATCATGTATACAGAATAATAGACAGGCCATCATGAGAACAAAATATATGTGTGTAAGCACAGATGTATGCACATGTGAAGAACATATAATTATGGTAATGAAAAAGAAGACAGTGAAAGAGTCTATAGCCATCGAAGTGAGAAGTTCATAGACACAAGATTGAGAATACCAGCTTGTACATGGTAGTTGAAATACTGTATCAAGAAGTTGTGGCCATGATGCTGGGCTGGTTGCAGGTACATGTCGTACGTGAAGTCGTGGCTGTGATGCTGCTGCCAGGGTCACTTGGTACAGGAGTTCTTACAGGTTGTATATTCGCTGTTGATCCATGGTGAAGTAATTCACAAACAGTGAAGTACTGGAACCTGGTTGAGATGTGTGTGTAAAGAAATGATGTTGACAACGCAGAAAACATAACTGTGACAACAAAAAAGGATGCTGCCATAATGTTGTTGGATGAAGTTGTAAGTCTCAACATGGCTGCTGTGGTGTCGTTGCTGGAACTGGCTGTGTCTTGTGTGGTCTAAAAAGATCTGGAAGTGAAAGACCTTGAAAGGAGGAGGTGAGTTATAAGGAGCTGTAGGCTCAAAATTGGGTTGAGAACAGGCTGTCTTGTGATTTTATTTAGAGGCTCTAAATGGTTATACGCAGCAAATTGGTGCGACAGAGTAAGAGACAAATTGCCCCAATACCAACCAATCAAAGTAGTGGACACACCGGGGTCCAAATAGCAGGCAAAGGCTAGCTGTTACCTGCTACATTCGAATGCACATATATATAATAAAGGGGAGAGAGGAATTTCACTTGAGTGTATGCTACAGGAGCAACACTAAAAGTCTGACCAGGGAGTGGTTTTTTGACTTGTTTATACATGTAAAAAAACACAAAATAACTAAAAATCTTATTTTGTTTCTCAGAATTCACTGTGTACTTAAGAATCATGCTTATTGTTTTCACAACAATAAGATAAGAAACAAAATATTTTTCTCAGACTGAAAAATACAGGTTATACATGTTCTTAAAATAAGGTGATGAGCTGGCAGAATTGTTGGCATGCTAGGCAAACTGCTTAGTGGCATTTTGTTCATCTTTACATTCTGACTTCACATTCCACCAAAGTCGACTTTGCCTTTAATCATTTTAGAGTTGATAAAATAAATACAGTGCTCCCTCTTTATAAGGTGTCATGCTATACTGCATCCCTGCATATAATGTGGGTGGTTTGATGGACCCCAAATAATTTGAAGCAGAATTTCCTTCATTATCACCCACAACTTGCAAAAGCATTGATTAAAAGCAGAATTTCAATGAATTTCAACGAAATACGTATCTTAATCAACAGCTTGAAAATAAATATTGCAATCAGTTACCATATAATTGGGTGCTAATTACATGTTTCATGTGCATAATTTCTTTGATTTTGAGATGAAAACAACACTTTTGTGACCAGTGTGCACTTTTGACTGTTTGTCTTTCGGGACTTAGAGTCAACCTAGCTAAAACTGAAGTCCTAATAAATAGGAAGGCAGGCAAACCACAAATCCCTTCAGGTAGATGGCCCTGCTCAATCTGTAGAAAAGGCATAGGTAGAAACTCTATAAGATGTACCCAGTGTATGGACACATAAGAGGTGCAACAATATCAAAGGAAGGCTAACTGGGAAGATAGCTTTTGTATGTGGCAGATGCTCAGGAGCTATAAATAACACTGAAAATGTGCAGAGAACAACTTCTGCCACATTTCAGGGAGAAAAACTAGAAGTAGTTGATGGCTTCCATTACCTAGGTGACCAAGTCAGTAGCGGCGGAGAGTATGCTGAAAGTGTAGCTGCTAGAATAAGAATAGCCTGGACAAAGTTTAGGGAGCTCTTACCTCTCCTGGTGACAAAGGGCCTCTCGCTCAGAATAAAAGGCAGACTGTATGACACATGTGTACAAACAGACAGGCTACATGGCAGTGAAACATGGACAAGCTCACAAGGAATAAAGCAAGTATGATCCGATGGATGTGTAATGTCAGTGTGCATACTCCACAGAGTGTTAGTACCTTGAGAGAAAAGTTGGACCTAAGAAGCATCAGATGTGGTGTGCAAGAGAGACAACATTGCTGGTATGGTCATGTGGCAAGAATGAATGTGGATAGCTGTGTGAAAAAGTACCACACCCTAGCAGTTGAGGGAACCTGTGGAAGAGGTTGACCCAGGAAGACCTGGGATGAGGTGGTGAAGCATGACCTTCGAACATTGAGCCTCACTGAAGCAATGACTAGTGACCAGAACCTTTGGAAATATGCTGTGCTTGAGAAGACTCGGCAAGCCCAAGTGAGACCATAACATTGTGGCCTATGCCAGGGATGTAACCAGCCCACTTATGCATACCTTTCCTTCATTGGACACTAAACCCTGCTTGTGAAGACCTGTTGAGGCAAGTGAAATTGAAATCAAATTTGATGACTGGCATCCGTGCAAGTAGAGTGCTAAGAGTACCATACGAGCGTGAGCAATAAGCTGGCCTCCATGCCGGTGGCATGTAAAAAACACCATTCGAGCGTGATCGTTACCTGCAACACCTTACTGGCACTTGTGCTGGTGGCACGTGAAAAAGCACTTGAGCGAGGTCATTACCAGTGCCGCTGGACTGGCTCCTGTGCAGGTGACACATAAAAAGCACCATTTGAGAGTGGCCATTGCCAGTACCGCCTGACTGGCCCTTGCGCCAGTGGCACATAAAAGTACCAACTACACTCTTGGAGTGGTTGGCGTTAGGAAGAGCATCCAGCTGTACAAACTCTGCCAGATCAGATTGGAGACTGGTAAAGCCATCTGGTTCACCAGACCTCAGTCAAATCGTCCAACCCATGCTAGCATGGAAAGCGGACATTAAACAATGATGATGATGATGATAATGATTTGTTTGGATTGTTTGAAGAAGCTTCTGCCAATCAAAAGGTTCAAATGAGTCAAACAAATTAATATTTAAAGGAAGTAATTAACACTCTGGAGGTACAATTTATATAAAAGGGAGACCATATTCCACTTCATTCATTACAATTTCAAGCTATTTTGCAGATATTTAAAAAAGAAATTACCATATGTACACACAATGCCTAAGAGGAAATCCTATTCTGTAAAGGCAAAGTTAAATCAGATTGACCACATATGAAATAGTGAAATCAAAGCCAAACTATCAAGAGAGTCCACCCTGCATGGTTGGGATTAGGATGAGGCTAACCTCAGGAGTTATGTACATGCAGTTGTGGACATTGAGGGCCTAGCTAGGAAGAAGGCCAGGACTGCCACTGACAGTGGACTTGAGAAAGCAGTTCTCACCTGGTTTGTTGAAGAGCAGAGTGGTGGCACCCTACTGTCAGGCACCATTATCAAAACCCAGGCAGAGACCTTTCATAGCCAACTGCATCCAGAGCAACCTGACCAGCAGACCTTTCTAGCCAACAAGCGCCATGGTATAGGTACTGTCAAGATCAGTGTGGAGCAGAGATCAGCCAAGCTGCAGATGACTTCCCTGCTACCCTGAAGCAGCATTTGGAAGCAGAGTCCCTCACACCAGAACAACTGTACAATGCATATGAGTCCAGCCTCTACTGGAAGATGCTACCAAACAACACTCTAGCAGTAATAACAAATGTTCATAAGACTTTGGGCTACAAACAGGCAAAGAACAGACTTGCCATCCTCTTTGCCTGCAATGGGACAGGCACTCACAAGCTTAAACCCCTGGTTGTGGGCAAGTTTCGATCACCCAAGTGCTTCCACCATGTAAACATGAAGTCGTGGCTGTGATGCTGCTGCCAGGGTCACTTGGTACAGGAGTTCTTACAGGTTGTATATTCGCTGTTGATCCATGGTGAAGTAATTCACAAACAGTGAAGTACTGGAACCTGGTTGAGATGTGTGTGTAAAGAAATGATGTTGACAACGCAGAAAACATAACTGTGACAACAAAAAAGGATGCTGCCATAATGTTGTTGGATGAAGTTGTAAGTCTCAACATGGCTGCTGTGGTGTCGTTGCTGGAACTGGCTGTGTCTTGTGTGGTCTAAAAAGATCTGGAAGTGAAAGACCTTGAAAGGAGGAGGTGAGTTATAAGGAGCTGTAGGCTCAAAATTGGGTTGAGAACAGGCTGTCTTGTGATTTTATTTAGAGGTACGTGTCTTTAAAACAAAACTGGATCTCTTCCTGTCAAGGGTTCCAGACGAGCCTACCTCATGGCAGGAAACACAGATGAGGGCAGCGGCATCAAATTCCCTCATTGACCAAATGCCACATATCAGATGAGGTTTACTACTTACTTAAGTGCATGCACACATAAACACATGTACACACACACACTCACACATAACCCTCACTATGAGTTGGATGGTTTTTCAGGATCCGACAAGTTGCAGGACAATCTCAAGCTCCAGCATTGGCTTTATGTGACTTCTATGGTTGGATGTCCTTCCTAATGCCAATCACTTGGGTGTTAAATGGCTTCTGTGCCGGTGGCACATAAAAAGCACCATCCGAACGTGGCCGATGCCAGCACCGCCTTGACTGGCTTCTGTGCCGGTGGCACATAAAAAAAAGCACCAACCGATCGTGGCCAATGCCAGACCCCTCTGGCACCTGTGCAGGTGGCACGTAAAAAGCACCCACTACACTCAAGGAGTGGTTGGCGTTAGGAAGGGCATCCAGCTGTAGAAACACTGCCAGATCAGACTGGAGCCTGGGGCAGCCCCTGGCTCCCCAGACCCTGGTCGAACCGTCCAACCCATGCTAGCGCGGAAAACGGACGTTAAACGATGATGATGATGATGATTATGGTGATATATGACGGATTATCAAAATCAAGAGTAATGAATATCAAAGCTCAATGTTTAAAAATACTTCTCATTTAATAATTATTTTTAAATATTTGTCATCATTTATAATGTATGAATTGATTAAACTGAAATCATTTGGAATTTAATATCCAAACTAATGGTTTATTAAATTTTCATCTCTCTCCCTCTCACACACACAATTGTTTCTATTTTGAATAAAATGGAATTGTTTTATGAGTTGTTGCTTAGCCTCAAGTCAGCTTTGATGAAAGGGCCATTCCAGCATTTTTAAAAATACAATATGCTCTTAGCCATATAATCAAATGTGCCCAATTTTACTTTGGCAAAATGTAATTTGAGGTAGATTTGTTTGCTATTTCTAGCAGGTTACGTAATCACGAAGTTCCCATCACTGGCTTAAGTTTTAGGATGTATTTTCGAAAGGTTATTTAACCATAAGAATTTTTATTACAAATTTCAAAGCAAAAGTACATTCTTTCCAACTTTGTATGAAACATATACAAGTCACAAAAAAAAAAAAAATTATTCATATATTAGAGAAGAAATCAATCATAAAGTCGCTGAATCTCTTTGGAATTATAAGAATCCTTGCACTGCAAGCAAAAATATTTCATAGTACCATTCTCATTTCGGTAATTACTATTGAGACAATTTCGACACAGTATATGGGTGCAAGGCAACACATAGAGATGTGCCTCATTGCTTATTTGACATTTTGCACATTTTTTAGCAATGATTTCTTTGCTATTCATAACTGGTGTACTGAAAGATGGAAGTGTACCTAAAGTTCGAGATAAAGCTGCTTCAAGGCTTTGGTTTAAATCATTCTCATGTGAATCTCTAATTACCCGAGCACTTTCAGATGTTTGTTGTCTTTTGGCAGTGTTACCAACATCATCACTAGTTTTTGAAGAAGATAAAGTTTTTCTCTTTAATCCAGGAGTTAGCATTTGAAAATTTTTTCCATCAGTAGTTCTGGATTGTGCAGAACTGTTGGAGATATTTTCGTGCTTTGTGTGAGATTTAATATGACCGTTCAAACTTGAAGCTGCCAAATTCTGATGTTTATTTAGTGATGAACATGATGCTTTAAGTTTAGTTGAAGAGTTACCATGCTGAAGAAATGTTTGGCTGCACATTTTTCGAGAATCAGCTCTTAAACGAGCAGGTTGGACCCAGCTTTTATTTTCTATAGACAATCCTTGATTCTGTATGTCTGAAGCACGACCAATAGTTCTTGGTACATCAGAAAGTTGCTGAGAGTTGTCTAGGAGGAATTTATCAATCCTTACTTTGAGTGATGTATTCGGTACAGGTTTGTAAGTTGAAGTGAATTTAATGGAAGTGAAAAGGTTATTTGGTGTGCGTCCCCATCTTGATTCAGCATTATTATAATTGACTAATGTAGATTGGTCCACAGACTGACCAGAAGGTAACAACATCGGCATGGTCATTATTTCACATGTGATGGGATCTAGAAAATCTTCAGGAACATCAACACCATTTAAGTTAAAAGAATTGCTATTTGTAGGTAAAGAAGAAGTTGCGTTTTGATTAATAAAGTCGTCCGTGTTCACTGTGTCTGTCTCACAAACCTGATCATTCAAAAAACGTTCTTCAAAACAGGAATAAACTTTGCTTACGAGATTTGCGACACCGTTTGACACGGGTTTGGCCCATATTTCAAGTTTCCCAATGCAAGGGACACTACTCCCCTCTGTCTGAGTTATTCTCAGTGACACGTGACTAACAAAAGTAAGAGATTTCTGTTGGTGGTGTTTCAAAGGTAATTCTAATTGACAAAGCATTGTACTAGGTATTTCCCGCTGGCCTTTAAAACTATAATTACGGAAACAAAACGTTTTTGCTTCTTTAAGAAGAGTTCTTCCGACTGGAACAAAAATACCATCTGTATTAACAGACGGTGTCAGACTGGAGTTCATCAACCACGAATCCATCACAACTTCAGATTTTGTGTGTACCTCAAAGCCTAGAGATTTTTGTCGACCAACAAAGGGATTGATACATATTTTGAAAATTTCAACATTACATGGGAATTTCAACGTTATAGTTACTGGTGGTTTGATAAATCGTTCCACCATAAAACCTTGGTTTCGATAGGATGTCTGCTGTATAAGATTATTAATTTCATAGCCATCATAAGTTGGTTTGTTACAAACAATCGCTGGTTTTAAACTACTGTGACAAAGATTAACCAGCATTATTCAAAGAAGATACTGACTGATTCAAAATATCTTTCATTGGTGTGAATATAATCCACCCTATAACAGAAGAAAACCAGTTTAGTAGGGAAAACAATTTTAAATTTAACCATAAAAAATATTTTTTGACATTATTATCTAAAATTATAAAATAAAAATAGACAAGACAAAAACTAGGTAAATATTGGTTTCAAATTTTGGCACAAGGCCAGCAAGATCAGGAGAGCAGTGTAGTCAATTATACTGACTCCAGTGCTCAACTGCTACTTATTTTATCGACCCTGAAGGAATGAAAGGCAAAGTTAACCTCAGTAGAGGTTAACTCAAAACATAAAAACATGTCGAAATACCATTAAGCATCTTGCCTGGTGTGCTAAGAATTCGCCAGCTCACAGCTTAAACTACGTAAATATTATTAAAGATAATATTAAGGCTGAAATTATGGGGGTCATGAAAGGTAACAAAAAAAGGAAAAAAAACCATTCCAGTTGTGACAGTTCTGTATTTAGAGATATCTTGGACTACAATATCCAATGCATGTTTTTCTTATTTAAAGCAGATGTGAGTTGAAGGAGATCCTTCAGCTATTTTCAATAGGCTGAGCAACCAAATTGAATCTCTACTGACTCATCAAACATCTGTAATTAGTTGCTGAAGTTAACTGACTAAAAGCTAAATTTGTACAAGTTTAGTGGTTACGAAAAAACGAATTGAAGGCTTGATAGAAAGAATATCTGTCTGTGTGTCTGTCTATCTCTTTCACTTGTTTCAGTCATTAGACTGCGGCCATGCTGGAGCACCGCCTTTAGTCGAGCAAATTGACCCTGGGACTTATTCTTTGTAAGCCCAGTACTTATTCTATCGGTCTCTTTTGCCGAACTGCTAAGTGACGGGGACATAAACACACCAGCATCGGTTGTCAAGCAATGCTAGGGGGACAAACACAGACACACAAACATATACACACACATACATGCATATATACGACAAGCTTCTTTCAGTTTCCGTCTACCAAATCCACTCATAAGGCATTGGTCGGCCCAAGGCTATAGCAGAAGACACTTGCCCAAGATGCCACGCAGTGGGACTGAACCCGGAACCATGTGGTTGGTAAGCAAGCTACTTACCACACAGCCACTCCTGCACCTATATATATATTTATATCTATCTATCTATATCGATATATATATATACCGGAGTAAACACATAAATGTGAAACAAGGTGGAAAAAAGAGTACTCAAATACCAGTGGTAGAGTAATATGCTTTAAATAAAGTGTATATATATATATATATATATATATGTATATACACTTTTATTAAAGCGACAAAATCTTCACAAAACTGTTACTCAGAGTTTCATGTTCCTGTTTGCTGTACCTCGAAAACATTTAGAAAAATGTATGTAACCTCTTTGTTAGATCATGTACCCAGGCATATATTTTAGTAGTTTTGAACATATAAACACATACAATGTTTATAGATGTACAATAACAAGTGAACCAGATATCATACCTCCATACCCACAGTTTACACAGGTAGGGTAGAATAGTTAGTGGGCTGTTATGTAGATGTATGTATATATGTGTGTGTATGTACATGTATGTAAGCATATGGATGTGAAAATAAACAGATCAACATGCAGACGGATAGGTACATAAGTTATATGAACAGACAAGCACACATACGCAAATGGAGAGTAAAACACATGACCATATATACACACACACACACTTTACTTCACACAAGGACACATATGGAGACACGTGTCCACACATATAGAGATGCATATCCATACATACAAACATGGTACATAGTTGCAAAACACACACACACAAGGAGACAGAGGTGCATACATATACAAACACACATACATAGAAAATACACAAACACGGACATGTAAGCACATAAATATACAGATGCACACACATACATCATTGTCATCATCATCGTTTAATGTCCGCTTTCCATGCTAGCATGGGTTGGATACATATGCATACACATACATATATACATACACACACATGTATACATACATACATACATGTATGCATGCATGGGCACACACACACTGACCCACACACATGCGCACAATCAAGCAAAAAGCAACGCAGTGTAAATAACAGACAGAGTCAAGACTATTGAAAAGATTGCATGATGCAATGAAAATTTTAGAAAAATAAAAATAAGAAATAAGTGGAAATTTTACCGGTGAGTGTGTTAAATTATAAGGTACAAAAAGAAAATGACACAAATGTATATATATATATATATATATATATATATATATATATATATATATATATATATATATATGTAGTGAATCTTGCAAGCACAAAGTGGATTTGATCCACCATAGCCAAATTTAAATTAACATTGCAAAAGAATTGTTCCCACGGTGGAACAATGGTTTTTCTCTGACAGCAGTTTTACATTTTCCAGATGCCTTTCGCTAGGCTAAAATAATGTCTTCACCACTTGACCCTTTCTAACCTCTTCAACTTCATCAAAAGCTAGAATCAAGATAACAAGACCACCAACTAAATCTACTGTTCTCAATGATATATCTATCCTTCTGAATAGTTATAAAAGCAAGCACACCCCAAGCAAAAATCAGTTAGTCACAGTCGGTGACGACTCAACCAAGTAGTCACTTGGCGACAACTGGGCGAGGCAGCTCGTGACAACTCAATTAGTTAGGGAACGGACTGCTAGAATAAGGATCACAAGGAATGCCTCTACTAAAGTTAAGTTAAGTTAATTTTTTGGCTCAAAAAGCAAAAAGCAAGGCCATGTAGGGGGACATGGAGTTATGTACAGGGTGGTGTTCATGCAAAGAGTTCAGGCCATTTCTGGTCAAGAGAGACTTTGAACCGAGCGGTTGTCGGCATCTTCACTATCTCGTCCGGCAGCTTATTCCACAGGTCTACAACCCGGACGGAGAAAGCCCCTCTCTTTCGATTGAGATGAAATCATCACAGATAGAGCTTTTCGGAGTGACCCCGCAGCCAACGCTCTGGAGCAGGAGTGAAGAACAGCTCTTTCGAGAGGGTACACTTTCTGCTTATGATGTTGTGAGCAAGAATGAGATCACCACGGTGGCGGCGTTTTTCTAGAGAATAAAGGTTGAGCGTCTTCAGCCTTTCTTCATAAGACAAATGCTTGAGACCAAGAACCATGCGGGTAACCAGCTTCTGGACTCTTTCGAGATGATGTATGTCTTTGAGGAGATAAGGAGAAGAGGCTTGAATCCCATACTCCAATATGGGCCTCACCAGCGTGACATAGAGCGGTAGGAATATGGCTGCTGTGAGCATTCCAAATGACCATTAAATCAAAAACAGAACTCCGCGTGCTTTGTTGGCAGCATGGACGCACTGGGCTGAAGGCGAAAAGGAAGAATCCACCAAGATACCCAGGTCCTTTACCTGGTCGGTCCTCTCCAGCAGCAGACGACCCGGCTCGAAATCAAGTTGAGTTGCAGGAGAAGAGCCAACAGGCAGATGACAGCACTTTAACACGTTCAGACACAGGTTCCATTCGTTAGACCATCTCCAAACTTGGTGGAGGCATCGACGAAGATCATCTATATCACCGCAAGGAGCGACCAGTTTGACATCATCGGCAAATAGAAGGGTGTGTTGCATGAGGTCGTCGGGCAAGTCATTTATGAAGACTAAGAACAATAAGGGCCCAAGCACTGAACCTTGGGGCACGCCACTGCTCACACTGGAGACGTCGGACAGCGAACTATTAACTTGAACTTGGAAGGAGCGATCTGAGAGGAAGGCACCAACCCATCGTACAATATCTGGATGGAAACTATATGCTTGAAGCTTGACAAGTAATAGGCGGTGGTTTACCGCATCAAAAGCTTTGGCAAAGTCCAATAAAACGATGTCAACAGCATCACCATCATCCAGGATATGCGTCACCAATTCTTCCATTACCAGTAAGTTGGTCAAGCATGATCTCTTCAGCATGAAGCCATGTTGGGAATCAGAGATAGAGGCTGTGTTTTGGAGGTGGAGCAACATACTTTTCTTAAGGATGGTTTCGAATATCTTGCTGATTATTGAAGTAAGGCAAACCGGTCGGTAGTTAAGCAGGTCTTCGCGGCTCCCTTTCTTGAAAATTGGGCAGATTATCGCTGTTCTCCAGTCCGCAGGTATAACACCCGTCGCCAATGACATATTGAATAGAAGTGTTAAAGGTTTGCAGCGAGAAAAATGAAGTTTACTGTCAGCAACTGTGAGACAACACCCTACAACTCTCACTAGCTCTAATTCTATTCTCTTACAACATCATTCAATCTCTCTCCGCAATTACTACTAAACAATGAAGAGAACACATACACAAACTTTACTTCGCATGCTTTTGGATTTATCATAACCTGCCCATCGAGGCAAGGTATTGTAACGTAACGGTGTATAAATACTTTCTTAAAACTTCATGCATTGTTCATCTTTCACATCCTACAGTATGCAATTATAGAGAGAGAGATTACTCAATAAAAAGAATGAAAATATTTTTATCGAAAAATAGTTTCAGAAATTAAAAACCTTACTATATAAACCTTATTGTATTTCCTATCACGCTAACTTGTTTCAGTCTATCAGCTGGTTACGTTCCTATAACAAAGAAGATTCTTACCAATTGTTCTGATCGAACACACTAGCATCAAAAACATTCACCGTCCGGTCTATTTGCTTTTCTTTGTCTTCTTCAGACATAGTGTACCCCCAGAACAACACAAACCAATATTTTTGTCTTTTAAGTCATTAGAGTGTTTGAGGAAAATTTAGACGTTATTTCTAGCTGTCAAATTTTCGCTCGCTTCATATAAGTTGTAGGTATAGGGCAGTACCAGCAAATCAGCTCAAAGATTTAATATTTACACACGTTTCCCAAGACGGGTGGATGTAAGAGAAGAAATCTACCCAAAATATTACTAATATTTGTTCAATCACACACCAGGAAGGTACAAAACAAAGCAAATTCAGTAAATCTTCGAGGTATTTCAATGTAAAAATACGTGAGGGTGGGAGATTTGATGAACTTGTTTAGCTAAAGACAGTGTAAAAATAAAATAGTTACAAATCATGTTAACTGATAATAATACAATAAAAATATTTACGTTAATATTAAATCCAAAACTACTGCATCGACCTCTTTAACTATATTTCATGCAGTCACCATTTCATAGCACCGGAATGTTTATTAGTGAAAACTAACCGAAAACTTCAGCAGAAAATAAATTATAGACACTTCGTAATATAATGATTAGTTTTAAGAAAATATATTTAATTTCGTCTTTTATTTCTGTTGCAGTGAGAGTCTTAAAAAGAATAATACTTTTAATTAAATTTAATTAAATTTTTAAAATGGTCAAGCTATGCCATTAGTTATGTCTGAAATATTCGTAAACTTGTACATTTCTTTGTTGTCATCTAGAGACGATTCCTTCTCCAGAGGATTTCTTACAATAAATATTTATATATTTCACGCTTGTTTTTAATTTTCTCGTATCTCTCAAGCTAAAATAAAATATTCTTCGATGAATATTACAGAAACAGATTATTGCAGAGAAGAGAATCAATACTTCAAACATCTTAAACTCCGGTGTCTTGTTGGCTGTCACATAATGACAAGTGTCAGTCCATTAACCAACCCCACACCGAATGTGCATGAAATGGAGGAAAATTCAGGTGGAGGAAGACTAGAAAGCGGCTGGCACTCGATGTAACGCGTTACGAGAGAAGATCGTATAGACCAGGGCAGATGACGATATGGAGACAAATCGTGATGGGCGACTGCGATTGAAGTTTCAGGAATGCTGAACGAGATATTCTTAGCAAGGGGCTCGGTGGACAAATTATTCATAGACAACAGCATCGCATTTCGTTGAGGGCTGCTGAAAGAAACGCTCGACAAATAGAATGTCAGACGCTTCTTCGGAGCTGATATAGTCCAAGTAGAAATAAGATTATGGAAAAACACCATCGAACAATCAAAGCCATTATTGAGAAGGGGAAATCTTCCCCCTTGAAGCAGTCTTCTTGCACAACACTGTAATAAATCTGTTCCTCTTATCATACTTCATCTTCTCATCACCTTGCCTCAAATCATCTCTTCCTCTCTCTCTCCTGTTATGGTGGTTGCTTAGTTTTGCCAAAAAAAAAGCAACTTTGGTAGTTCTGGTACTATGAAAGAGAAAAAAAAGCACCCGGTACACTCTGTAGAATGGTTGGTGTAAGGAAGTGCATCCAATCCTTCCTAACCATGCACATCCTGAGACATCAAAACATGACATGGTCCTTCTGACTGGTCGGATTTATGTTGAAATAATATTTAACTTATGCCACTATGGAAGGCAGACATAAATGATGAAGATGATGATGATGGTGGTGGTGACCATGATTATGATGATGATAATGTCTGTTTCGGTAGTTTCTCCTGGTGATCTCAAGCTCCTTCCCCTCCTGCTGTGTAAGTGTGTGTACGTTGTGTATGTATACATGTGTATATATATATATATATATATATATATATATATATATATATATATATATACCGGAGTAAACACATAAATGTGAAACAAGTGGAAAAAGAGTACTCAAATACCAGTGGTAGAGTAATATGCTTTATGTAAAGCAGCAGAGAAATTCAACAAACCTGTTACTCTGAGTTTCCGTTGCCGTTCATCGGACAGTTTTTGCTAGAAAAAACTAGCAAAAACTGTCGATGAACGGCAACGGGAAACTATATAAAGTATATATATATATATATATAATGAGGAGATAAATTGAATATTAATTTAATTAATATTAATTTAAAACCAGTAGCCTAGCATATATAAAAAACTGAAAATCAGAAAAAAGTTTCAATACATGTGTATACTTAGGGATAAACCACTAGGTGGATACCAATATGCTAGAAGATCACATACGATCTAACTACAAAGAAAAGAATGTTCTCCAGTTCTTCTTCTGGTGTTTGCTGAATTTCTCTGGAGAACATTCTTTTCTTTGTAGTTAGATCATATGTGATCTTCTTCTAGCATATTGGTTATCCACCTAGTGGTTTATCCCTAAATACACACACACATATATATATATATGTCTATATGTATGTATGTCCTGGATATGACTTTAAACTGCATCCAGTAGTGGAGCCCTAACTCAGTTGATCCAGGATTTGAGGAGTGTGGTAACCTCTTCTTAGCCATTATTGTTCCCAGGTCTACTCTGACCCCAAAGTAGCAGCATGTATGAAGGTCCCAGTTATAGGTTAATTAGCATGTTAGGGATTTCCTACCTATGCATATGAAGACTAGGCCTGGTTGAATTATGCAGAAGAAACCTTCATTGTTTGATGGAAGGGAAGGCAGCTGCAGAAATGCAATATGGAGTGTGGGGAGCAAGACAAGACAAGTAAGACATCTTCGTGATGCACTGTATCTACAGACATGGAAGTGCTGTTGGTAGGGCATGTCCAAGACGTGGAAATAGTGACAAAACTGTTCTGCATGCTCTTACCCAATGCCTGAGCATTGCTGATTTGTTGGTTTATGCCGAACACCTGCTGTTACATGTAAAATGGATCCATCTATTGGCTGAGTCCATTGTGAAGATTGTTCTGTCACCTTCCTTTGGCCAAGCGGAGCAGGCAGTGTTTATCTGTTTGGTGGCCTGAGCGAAAGAGGTTGTGTGGTGGGCCAGATGGAAAGGGCTAAAGATAGACACTTTCCTCTTTGGCCAAGCCCTCATGAATTTTTTTCAAGCTTCACTTGAATAGGAAAGTGATGGTGGAAAGGGAAGTGCTGTCTCCTGGTGATTTTTTGGAAGGTGGGTGAATGTGGCGATAATGGTCAAAGCTTGCACCTATAGATTGAAGGAAGAGGACAAGGAAAGGGTACTTGCCCTAGTGGTCAGGGCAACTGTGGTTTTGTGGGGTTTCCACAAGCAACCTTAGGAAGTCTCCCACTTTCATTGTTGAAATTATATTTATTATTGTTATTTTTTCCATGCTCCTTTATGTAACCCCAGTGTATTGTACTGTACCAGCTCCCATGTTTCTGTGAACCCTTTAGTGGTTAATAAAGTAAATATTATCATTATCATTATTATCGTTATTATTATTATTATTATTATTATTATTATTATTATTATTATTGTGAACAGACAGAATCGTTAATATGCCTGGCAAAATGTTTAGCGGTATTTTGTCTGTCTTTATTAAGTCGATTACATTGACCCCAGTGCATAACTGGTACTTAATTTATCGACCCCGAAAGGATGAAAGGCAAAGTCGACCTCGATGGAATTTGAACTTAAAACGTAGCGGCAGATGAAATACCGCTAAGCATTTCGCCCAGCGTGCTAACGTTTCTGCCAAAGCAAAAGATTGTCAGAATTATTAGATTGGGATTAATACTGGCATTTCAGTTTTGAGCTTACAGCTGTACAATTTCCTCTCTCTACCTTTTCTATTGTTCATTGAAGCTGGTGGATCTCATGCCACTCCTACTCAAGCCATCATTCCTGGCTCCCTTATCTCAGTTCATCTTGCCACCCATATGGCCTCCTCTCTAGTCCTTGCACTCATCACTATGTCCAGTTTTGCTTTCCTTGGGTATTGGTCATCTAGAATTTCTTTGCTTGTCAACAACTACAGGCTTTTCCTGCAATTGTTGACTTGCAACTGTCAAAACTGCATGCTCCTCACAGGCTTTAGAATACTTATCCTTACATGTATGCAACAGTAAACAAAATACAAAATCTTGTCTTTCAAGGTTACTATTAAATTACCCTTAAGTCAAAACAATTCTGCATCTAAGCAACACTTTGTAACATTTTACCTTTGAGAATTTATATCTCTCAATACCATATCTCTTCCTTAAATTCTGAAACTTTTTCCTAAGTAAGAAATTCTTAATTAGATATTTTCCCATTTTGTTCACAGAATAAACACAGCTTGTAGCATTTTATTTCAAAATGATATAAAATAATACAAAATCTTAACATTATATGTTATTTTTCAAATTTTTTTCTTATAAATTTCGAAAATAAAATACATTTATGGTTAAAAAGAAGCTGAAGTGTGTTTTTTTCCCTCTTCCTTTTTGCCTTTAACAACATGGCCGATCTTAGATCTGGTATGTAGTTATCTTGGCAGTTACTTGATCCTAACTACCACTTTCTCAGAACGAGACTCAACAATAATGGATGATATGCCTATATGTCATGTTTCAGTTGTTAACATTGTATAATTCAAATTCTATATTTTTCAAGGATAAATAAGACGGAAAGATATTTGTATATGTATTTTCTGATGTTGCATCATGAGTACAGCAGTAACTTCATCTTCACCTGGGGATCCCAAACTTGTTCAGGAGATCATAGACAAGTTGAAATCTCAAGGTTTGTTCGACCAGTTCCGAAAGGAGGGAATGGGCGATGTAGATACAAAGGTAAGTAGTATCACATACAATTTATGTTTTTAACGATTTAATTGAACCGTAAAGACGTATTATTGCATGTACTATTGACTGATAGATTGGATTGTGAAATATTTTAGTATAGTTTGATTAAAACACCGCCGTTAGAAATAAGTAAACAATGTATTATAAACGTGCTTTCGGTGATTATCCGGCTTGTGTTTATTACTAGGCAACATAAGAGCAATATTACTTAAGCAAAATTATCAACATTAATCTCCGGCGATCTTTCGTCTCTAGTAGACCTTTCCGTCGATTTCCGTAAAAAACTTTCTTTTTTTTTTTACATATGGGCTTGCGGGAACTTTTGAAGTAATATACATACATATACACATACACCGAGTAAAAAATTTCAGTTATCTCTTTCTTTCACACATTACTCTGCCTCTTCACACATACTAACAGAAGCACTGCACTTACACAACATACTGTCTGTCTCCCACACCCCATCAAACACACACATGTACATCAATGCTTCCCCTGGACGGTAACTTCAAAAGAACTTCCCTCGTCATGCAATCGTTTTCTATAAGACTAATCTATATATATCTTCTAGATATTTTACTAAGAAGACTAGAATTATTAATAAACCGTAAATGTTATTTCCGAAATATTCTAGCGTGAGTTTGGTATTAAGACTACAAAAGTGCACAACTAGAAATTTACAGAAGAGTCGAGATTTTGTGACGTTCATGCATTTCCCCAAGGGCGTTGTCAACGCGAATGAAATGTAAGCTTCAATCGGTTATCAAAACCGGCTTGCTGGACTAAAAGATACTTCGATTTCTTCTACGAGGAACAACACTCTATATATTTACGGGGAATCAGAAAGTGAAAATCAAAATAATAAACAAATTAGCGTTGTTAAAATTGAAAGGAAATGTTTTCTACAGGGAATCGAAACGTAGACAGGTTTCTCCTACCACGCTCGACTGAGTCAAGTAAGGATGACATCTAAACAAAACAAAAAGAAAAGAAAACTCTTTTAGTATGACAATTATTTTCTTCAGATTCAAACATCATTGCTTCCGTGACATCACACTGGAGGATTCTTCAGTAAGGCCCTTTGTGTTAAATGATCATAATAAAGGACGATCTCCATACATCAGCGACAAAAACAGTGCAAAACTGATTCTGCAACCTTGTTATGATACCCTATTGTTTGGCCTTTCACCGATTCTCTCCAAATTGCATTAATAGTGCACAATCTTAATACAAAGTCATTATATAAGTTGAAGAAGCCTTTGAGCAGTCGTATGATCTATTGGAAATAGTAGACAAGTCTCCTTTACGTCACACCCTTCTGTCTTAAAAAAGAGCAGGGTACATTAGATAATATGGTCCTAAATGCATTATAAGGCGACGAGCTGACAGAAACGTTGGCACGCCCGGCGAAATGCGTAGCCGTATTTCGTCTGCCGCTACGTTCAAATTCCGCCGAGGTTGACTTTGCCTTTCATCCTTTCGGGGTCGATAAATTAAGTACCAGTTACGCACTGGGGTCGATATAATCGACTTAATCCGTTTGTCTGTCCTTGTTAGCCCTCTCTGTGTTTAGCCCCTTGTGGTAGTAAAGAAATAGATATGTGAGACTACATTAGCCAATTGACACTTTAGATACACCGAAGTCGAAATGTTTATGGTTTGAGCGACTTTGATCACAGGTTTACTTGATCACAGTTGATTGGGGTCTGAACAACAACTTTTGCAATAAGTTAGATGAATATTCATAATTCATTTTATATAAACGAAGATGCACCATTTCAGAGCCTTTTGGGGCCAAACGTGCATATATAACTACATGCACTCTCATTTATATAGTAGATATATAGTTCAAATAAATATTTGATTAGTCTTCTGTGCATTTGCCTGTTAACAGCAACAAGGGATTTATAGCTGTTTTAACAGTCCAGAGCTCATCAATTTGAGTCTCTTTCTCTTCTCAGTGACCATTGTGTTTCTCTGTTGAGTCAGATCTACAGAAGCTTGCTCTTTTATGTTATGTCCAAATGTTCTCTTACCCTTCAGAACTTTGGTAAAAGCAAAATCCTAGGTCTTGTCTACCCCCTTGTGGCCTTCATTTATCTCACATCTCTGAAATTGAAATTTCCTCACAGACTACTACATTGTAGCATGCATTTATAGAACTCTCCTTGATCCACACTTTAACAACTCTAATGTATCCAAATGTTTGATTACATCTACACTTGTCCCTTTGTACGTTAATTGCACACATGCTGTTGCTTCTAACAACAGGCTCCTACACATTTAACCTTTTTGTTACTATATTTATTTTGAGATGCTCTGTGTTTCATTCAGTTACTTTAAATATAACAAAGAATTTAGTAAAATAACATTGTTATCATTGAGCTAGTGTTAGGAACATAAATTGTGACCAAGATTTGGTGGAAGATTTGAATTCAAAACTTACGTAAACAAGACATTTATACTAAAGAGCCAGCGCCGGTTTCAGCTGGGTTGGTAACAAAAGGGTTAATATTACCTTTCACCTTTTCCTAATCTATTGCACACAGACACCTTCATATTTAACCGAGAGATGAACGGAAACTTCAGTGGAATATGACAACTTGGTCTTCTTCAATAGCATGTATGAAGGAAATAGTCTTATTCTGCAACCTCCTTGTAAATTAACAATAGTTAGACATTCTAGACCACATCCAAGTGAAAGTCATTTGGTTGATTGGTGAAAATTCCCTTTACGATACACTGCAATCTCTAACTAATAGATGTACTCTCTTCTATTACCTTACTCTGCCATCGAAGTCCACCTATCATACTTGTTCTCTGCCTCATTGTCCTTACTGTGCCTAATGCTCCAAACTCTCTATTACTTTTCCTAATAAGTCCACTTCAGGATGGGTCTTCCTACCCATCACCTGCATAATATTAATTTTTTTTCTTCTTTGATAAGGCCTCAAAGTTTAACTCTTTTGATACCAATCTGTCTGAAATTGCTCCTCGTTCTTCATTATAAACTTCTTGTTTAAAGTGATCTACATTAAAACCTTCCATTAAAGTTTTGTGTTAATTTATGTTCCAAACACTAGCTTAATAATTATAATCAACATCCTCATCATCGTTTAACGTCCATTTTCTGTGCTAGCACGGGTTGGACGGTTCGACCGGGGTCTGGGAAGCCAGGAGGCTGCACCAGGCTCCAGTCTGATCTGGCAGTGTTTCTACAGCTGGATGCCCTTCCTAATGCCAACCACTCCGAGAGTGTAGTGGGTGCTTTTTATGTGCCACCGGCACAGGTGCCAGGGGAGGCTGGCAGCGGTTACAATCGCTTGGTGCTTTTTACATGCCACTGGCACAGAAGCCAGTCAAGGTGGCGTGGCAAGAGTATTTTACAAAATTCTTCAAAATTAATTGAAATGAAGGTAGTGTATTTCATTAGAAGTATGATAATGAAAATGTTAACTCTGTTACGTTCTCATATTCGTTTATAACCTGTAAACACACAGCAACTTGCAAATCTAGCCAGCATCTATAACTTGATGTCCAACCATCTGTACATCAGCATTGAATTTTCATTGAAGATTCAAAAGATTCTTTACTTTACTTTCAGTCTGCAGTTGTGCATCATCCCTAGTGACAGTTCTAATTACCACTTTATCATTTTCCTTAATGACTACCAGTAATTTCTCATCCTTTAAGAAAATACTATTCAAGAGGTTTAACTCAGGCACAGGCATGGCTGTCTGGTTAAGAAGTTTCCCAACCTCTGATTTCAGGTTCACTTCCACTGTGTGGCACCTGGGCAAATGTCTATTACTATAGCCCCAAGTCAACTAAAGCATTGTTAGTAGATTTGATAGATGGGAAGTGAAAGAAGCCCATATGTGTGTATATATATGTATATAAATATTATATAAGTCATTATACCTGGCCAGCTCCTGTGAACTGTCCTACCTATGCATTCATGGAAGATGGACATTTAACGATCTTGATTATTATTATTATTAATCCAAACATGTGGTGGTACAGAAGAAATGAAGTCAAAAATGCTCAGAGAATGTATGAGAATTTATTCAGATTTTAATACACCACACACACACACACACTTGATCAGTTTACATTTGTTATGTGGAGCTGTGTTGCAAATTGCATCTTTTCTGGCTATCGTAAAAATCGGACACACGCATTTAAAAATGTGTGTGTGTGTGTGAGTGTGTATGTATTTGTGTCTCTTTGTCTTGACATCACATGATTGTTGTAAATGAATATCAGTCATTTCCAATATTCTGTGAAAACATATCTGATTATAGGGAAGCAGGTAAGTTTTGTCTGACCCATGCAAGTATAGAAAAGTGGACTGTAAAATGATGATGATGATGATCTCGTCAAATTTGCTGCTAATGAGGTTAGACTTGCACTAATCTAAAATTGATAGCTACTTTACCATCATTTCATAAATAGATTGGTTCTCATCTAAGTTTCTTTACCTTAACTAATGACCTCTCTCTTCAAACTATATTACTTCTGAAATAACATTAAGTTATCTTCTGAGATGTGACTGTAGATACAACAGGTGGAAAGAAAATATTAATTGTTGTAGAGATTGTGAGAAATAAAAACAGTTGTTGCATTAACAAGTAATATCCAAGCATGGTAATGAAATTAATTTTAAATTGCCTCATTCACACTTTATGTGTTATTATAAATAATTAATTTTTTCTTTTTCTTTTCCTTTTACAGCCAGCCTATCAGAATTTGAGGCAACGAATGGAAGGGCATGTGTCCCGCTTTTTGGAGAAGCAGGTGTGGAGCCCAAATCTGAATAAAAATCAGTTACGAGACCAACTAAGAAAACATATCAATCAGTATGTTGACAACTATTGTATTCTTATATTTTTATATTATTAAAGCAAAACCATTTGGGTCTCAGAAAAATTGCTTTGCAGTATTTGTTCTAGCTTTTTATGTTCTGAGTTCAAATTCCTCTGAGGTTAACTTTACCTTTCTTTCATTCTTTCAGGGCTGATAAAATAAAGTATCAGTTAAGTGCTAGGGTCAATTTAACTGACTAGCCCTCTCCCTACAAATGCTGGCCATGCTGGAGCACCGCCTTTAATTGAGCAACTCGACCCCGGTACTTATTCTTTGTAAGCCCAGTACTTATTCTATCAGTCTCTTTTACCGAACCACTAAGTGACGGGGACATAAACACACCAGCATCGGTTGTCAAGCAATGCTAGGGGGACAAACACAGACACACAAACATATACGTACACATATATATATATACATATATACGACGGGCTTCTTCCAGTTTCCGTCTACCAAATCCACCCACAAGGCTTTGGTCGGCCCGAGGTTATAGTAGAAGACACTTGCCCAAGGTGCCACGCAGTGGGACTGAACCTGAAACCATGTAGTTGGTAAGCAAGCTACTTACCACACAGCCACACCATTTATTTTTATTATGTCATAAGGTGGTGATTTGATTGTACTTTCACTTTGCTAAATTGGCCTTGTATCAAATAGGCAACTGATTTTCTGCAGTATGGTATTTACTGAGAAAGCTAGATAAATGTGTTGGAGAGATGTTTTTAATTACATATAAAGTTTGATCAAAATTAACAGCGCATATGATTAAGAGTTTAACGTTTAAGACTCCTAGCCATTAGTCCCTCAAAATATCCAGCTGGATTAGTGTCTGATTGTTCTTTCACTTTTAGTACTAGCAGAACTGTTAGCATGCTGAACAAAATGCTTAGTGGCATTTTGTCTGTCCTTACATTCTGAGTTCAAATTCCACTGAGGTTGACTTTGCCTTACATTCTTTTGGGATCAGTAAAATAAGTACCAGTTGAACACTGCGGTTTTGATGTAATCAACTTAACCCCATCCCCTGAAATTACTGGCCTTGTGCCAAAACTTGAAACTATTGTTGTTGTTGTTATTGAGTGAGAGAACAGCACATGCCATCAAAGTGACACTGGGGTACAAATATATGAAGCCCAATATACTCATCATGACTACCTGTCTGATAAGGGTGCACCAGGCACATTCATCACAACCATACATGTGTGACATGGTGATCTCATATCAAGATAGACAGCACATGACCTTGCAGATGGGGCCCAGTCAGAATTTTCTTCAGGTTGAGTAGCCCATCCTGCTCAAAAGGTCTCTGAATAAGGTTTGCTTAAGGATGATGAACAAAACACCCATGATTCCAGAGGTGACTTAATCAAACCCCAAAGAATTTCTCTCAACATATGGCTATGATGCCCTCTGATTACTTCTGTTCATATCATCAGCCACTCAGGGACGTGCTCAACTGGTTACTGTCAAGCAACTGACAAGCAGATCTGTGGTATTGAGCAGAATATTTGCTATAGTCCATCTTTTATTCCAAGACAAAACAATGTACATGATAACACTTCCAATCAGTTAAGATCAAAAGTCATGAAAGCCAGTGCTTGGTACTGCATCAGGAAATTTTTTATTATCATCATCAAATCATTTTTTATTATCATCATCATCATTGCCTTTGCACAGCTTCTAACGCTGGAGATGTACAACAGCGTCAGCTGTTCATTACCAGTGAACTAAGGTAACACCTTATTTTTCAAGCACCTTCTGGAGCATTCGAGTGGTTCCAAGCAGTGCTGTTTTCTGCAAGTGCACCACCCTTATTGCAGCCCCTATTTGTTCCACATGCTTCTCAAGATTTTTGCTCACTGTTCCCAGGGCTCCAACAATTATTGGTACTACTGCTACCTTTTTCATTGACCACATTTGCTTAACTTCCCAAGCTAACCTGTCATATCTCTCAACTTTTCTTTCTTCTGATCACATACTTTGTTATCAGCTGGGCATGCTATATCTATGATCCAGCATAGTTTCCTTTCTCAATTAAGACTATGTTTGGCTTCCTATTCCCTATCTCATGGTCGCACTGAATCATAAAATCAGGGTCTTTGCATTTCTATTTTTGACGATGCCTTCAGGTTTGTGGTCGTACCAATTGTTTGCTCTGTCAAGTCTATACTTGTTGCAAAGTGTCCAATGGACAAGCCTAGCTATATTGTCATGGCATCTCTTTTATTCCTTCTGGGCTATTGGCGTACATTGGCTGGTTATATGCCATACGGTTTCACCATTTTGTTCACAGATTCTGCACTTATCACTTTCTGCTGTGTTGTCTATTCTGTATTTTATGTAGTTTGTTCTTAGTGCTTACTCTTGGGCAGCACAGATTAGAGCCTCCGTTTCCGGTTTTAAATCACTTTTAGTCATCCACAGTCATCTTTTTCTCTGTCTGTCTTATCTTCAACATCCATATGAAATTGATCATGCATTCTTTTCTTTACCCACCTATTTTCAATTCCATTCGTTTTCAATTTCTTGTACAGTGCTTAATCTTTGCAATCTTTCAACCTACACAAGCCTGACCTTACTTCTAATAATAGCGGTTCTGTGGCATTTTTTACATACCATGCTATGTTGTTTTCTTCTGCTCTAATGCTGTGTTTGCATCTAATAAGTTCTCTTCTCCTTCTTTTTCTTGGTATGTACAGTCTGTCTGTGTCACTTTTTGGGTGGAGTGACCAATATCTAGTCAGCAACTTCCTTGTCTTTCTGTCTAAGCTGTTTAGTTCGTCTACTGTCTGTGCGATTACCCCTGCTCCATACCAGGTAACATTGAAAGTCAAAGGTTTTGGAGTGACATCTGGAGCACAAGAAGGATGCTGAATGGTTGCAAGAACTGAAACAAACAGTAGTCTGTCCAAAACAGGCAGAACTAGTCATTTCAGTTAGGGAAGTGAAGGAAATCAGCAAAAAAATGAGCAACTGGAAGGCTCCAGGACTAGATGGAGTTCAGGGCTATTGGATCAAAAGATTTGGTGAATGTCATGCATGAATAGCTGCACAACTCAACACCTTGTTAAATGCTGACCAAGTAACACCAGAGTGGTTGACATTGGGTAAGACAGTGCTGTGCCTGAAAAACATTGAAAAAGGCTATACGGTAGACAATTACAGGCTGATATCCTGTTTGCCACTTATGTGGAAGTTATTGACTGGAATATTTGCAGAGTCAATGTATGAACATCTGAAAAAAAAAGGAGTCCTGCCACATCAGCAGAAGGGTTGCAAGCATAAGTGCAGAGGCACCAAGGATCAACTCCTGATAGACAAAACTGTACTTAGAGACTGCAAGAGGAGGAAAAGTAACTTAGCCATGTCATGGATCAACTATTGTAAGGTGTATGGTATGATTCCATATTCTTGGATTATGGAGTGTATGAACCTATTTAGTATTGCATTGAATGTTGAGCGATTGCTTGAAAAAATTGTTGTTGTTGTTGTTCCTCCTTTGTAACATAGTGTAGGTAAAAATGCACCGGAGTTTTTAGTCATCTGTCAAGTCACAACAAGGACCTCAGACAAATAATACTTTCCTTAAGATGTGTGCTGTGCTCAATAAGCTGCTTTTTGCAAGACATCAATCTTGCATGGGATTTCCAGTTGCCCTAAGAAATCTTGAAGTTTCAATGGGATTGAGCCCAACACTCTGATCACCACTGATATCACTTTTACATTACTCTCTTGCATTCTATACAGTCTGGCCATTTCCACTTTCTACCTCCACTTTCAATTCAGAGTACTTTTTGATTTTTTCAACCTCTTTACTCACAACAGTCATGTCATTTGGTATGGCTACATCAATGATCTGACAGTATTTGTCTCTCTTGTTCTATATGACAATATCCTGCCGATGGCATTCGATTACACGGTCTATCTGAAAATCATAGTCCCCGAGTATCATTACTTTTCCATCCTCCTGCATAACTTAACTTGGTACATGCTCATACCATTTCTCTGTTACTTCATATTGATATTTCCGACATAAGAGCCAATAAAGATACACACGCACACTTTATTGTGGCGGCATTTGTATTCTTTTTGTGCAAGGCTCTCACATCCACTTACCTAGTGGGTCTCATTTTCCACAGAGTCTGCATTTCTGAGTGTCAAAAGTTTTATAGATGTTATACTTCACTGAATTGGTAGCGAGAGCCTGGGCTTGTGCAGCAATGATCAGGCTTTCAGTGGTATGCTTCAAATCACCTCATTCAAGCCATGCCCACTCTGCTGTGTAACATCTTGTGTATTCTTTTCAAACTGTCCATGCATTCTCATTTCAAGAAGGTCTTCTTTTCTGTTCTCCTCAGCTCTTTGCTTAAACACTGCCTTGCCCATCATTTCATCTGCATTTACACCCATATCTTTGGCAGCATATTGCAGCAGGTCTTCATCATTATTTATCAAATACTCAGCAAGCGTTCTCCTTTCACTCCTTATACAATGGTCTATACTAATTAGTCTTCTGCCACCATTCTTTCTTTTCATATACAATCTGTTCATGTTTACTTTAGGGTGTAGCACCCTATGCAGCGTCATCAACTTTCTCGTCCTTCTATCTAGTGTTGATATTTCCTCCTTAGTCCATTTGAGAATGGACGCACTATATCTGACCACCACAACTGCCCAGATATTCATTGCAGTAATCAGATTTTTGGCATTCAGGTTGGATTTCAACACCATCTTCACCCTTTTTTGATACACCTCACTGACCTTGACTTTCATTTCTCTGTGTAGAATGTCATCCAGCTCCAAAATCCCTAAATATCTATACCCACTACTGTTGGGTTCACCCATGATCTCTCCTGATGGTAACCGCAATCCTCTGTAGGCTGCTTTCTTCTCTCTTTTCATATTAAGTACTGAGCATTTGGTGATCCCAAATTTCATACCAATGTCCCTACCACACTTCTGGACTATTTTGGTTAAGGAATCTATGTGTTTTTCAGATTTCACCAAATAATTTCAGGTCATCCATAAACAGAAGATGGTTCAATGATGGGCTTTTCTTCCCACATTGGTAACCCATCTTAACTTTCCTAAGTGTCATTGTTATGGGTATTAGTGCAATTACAAAAAGTAATGGAGAAAACGAGTCACCTTGGAAGATTCCCCTTTTAATATTAACTTCTCCAAGGAATACATTACTTGAGTACAAATTAGTTTTCCACTCTTTCATACCAAGTATCAGAAAATTTGTGATGTTGTTTGCAACACCAAACATCTGCAGGTATTCAACAATCCAAGAATGAGGCATCATATCATATGCCTTCTTAAATTATTATTATTATTATTATTATTATTATTATTATTATTATCATTATCATTATCTTTTAGGTCTGGTATCTTGGCTAGTGGAGTGGAGCGAATCATTGAACAAGTGGTTAACCCGAAGATATTTTTGGTAATCAAGCCTCGCATTGATGAAGTCATATGTGAACATCTGGAAATTGACTTTAAGGAGCGGCAGGAGAAGCTACTGCGCAAGAAACACCAGCAGCAAGCCTTGGCCGCTGCTGCTGCTGCAGCTGCTGCAGTGGCTGCTTCAAATAATGCCATGGCAAGTAAGTAGAAATATTTTTCTATCTGTCTGTCTGTCTGTCTATATGGGTGTGTGTGTGTGTTTGTGTCTATCCTTGTCTTGATATCCCGTGATGATTATAAATGAGCACCGTTGCCATACAAGTAATGTTGTTAGTTTCTGGTCTTCCATGAAAAGTGTGCCTGGACATGGGTAAATATTATCTTGCTTGGGAACAGGAAAAGCATCAGGCTGCAGAAAATTTGCTTCAATTCCATTTTTACCTGCACATACATAGAAAAATGAATGTAAAAACAATGATGACGATGATGATTGTGTGTAAAACATTCGTACAGCAAGACAGAACCAACAAAAACAAGCAATCTAAACTTTATATGTAGAGACTATTCTTAGAATATTCATCATTATCATTATCATCATCATTTAAGATCTTGGCCCCGTGCTGGTGGCATGTAAAAAGCACCCACTACACTCTCGGAGTGGTTGGTGTTAGGAAGGGCATCCAGCTGTAGAAACTCTGCCAGATCAAGATTGGAGCCTGGTGCAGCCATCTGGTTCGCCAGACCTCAGTCAAATCGTCCAACTCATGCTAGCATGGAAAGCAGGCGTTAAACGATGATGATGAATTTCCTGATGACATAAGTTAAATGGTTTGACAGGATCTGATAAGCTCAAGGACTGCATCCTGCTCTTGTCTAGCATGGTTTCTGCAGCTGGATGCCCTGCCTAATGCCAGCCACTTTTCAGTCTGTTACTAGGTGCTAGCTCTAGTGAGGTTGCTGTGCAGATTGCCAAAGCAGAACAGGTTTCTTAGTGTAATGGAGCAACATGATTACTCACATTTTAGAGGAGGTGGGCGTGATGTGGAGTTGTAAATATTGATATTAGTATTGGGATATATTTTAAATAGATTAGTTTCTCTATACATAGAAAAATTGATAGAATCAATCTTAAATCAATCTATGCCAAGATTTGCTCCTTACAGTTAAGAGTACCACTATTTTGGCATCAAATCCTGGCAGAGCCAATGTTGTTCATTCTTTTAATATTGATAAGATAAAATACCAAGATTGATTATCTCTCTTGCAAGATTGTCTCATATGCTGCCCAAACAATTTATTTCAATTGTAAGATATGAGAAAGGAAGGTCAGATATTTAATTTATTTATTCCTGTATTTATTGTAGATATTTATATCTAGGGTGGTAATAAGAATTTTGGCTGTTATATCAGAGGTTATAATGCTGTGAAACTGAATGAAGACGATAGGCAAACAGCTGACCAGCACCAGTCATGCAGCTTCAGAATTCATGAGAATTGCCCACTGGAGTGTAACTATTTGGCAAAGTAGATAATATGTAGTGCTAAGGTAGACAGACAAAAAAAAAAGATGAACCTAAAATGTATATAGCAGCAACTGACATTCAAAAATTGATTCCATTTGTCAGCCATGTTAAAAATGAACTACAGCTTCGTCAGATTTATGTTCCATGTTTTCACGAATTCAAAATTACCTGGACAAATGTAGGTAAGGCACAAACATATAGAAACAGTAGCTTCAGATCAAAAATATGGTGTGATCTTCGCACAAAAAATTAAGAATCTTGCATCAAGACATTGATGATTCGAACAAAAGAATTGAATTGTTAGTGTCTTGTATGTACAGAGCAAAATATTTTTTGTGTAAATACCAGCCTCCTTAAATTTTGGCCTGGTTTAGGGAATAAAAATACTCCAGAAAACATTGGCTTTGAAGTGTTTAAAAAATTTTTTTTAGATATCACTTGATGCGATTTCATATGGGCAGTTCTTAGAGTGATCTCCCTTGTCAATTATTTTCATGAAAGTTAGAAATGAAATGAAATATGCTTGATTTTTTTTTTAAACGTAAAGATAAGGGTTTTCTTGATAATTTTAGTATAATATATTTCGAAATATATTCATATAATAGATAATTCAAGAGAAAACATATTTCGACTACCAGCTGAAAGACTGGACACGTAACTCTTGAAGTACTAGAAATTATAAGCTTTTTGGTTGTAATGTATTAAAGAATACTGTACATTTATATATTGAATTCTGTAATTTATCAGTTTTTTGTGAACTGTGGCTGTGTTGTAAGAAGCTTACTTTCCAACCATGGTTTCAGGTTCAGTTCCACTGCGTGGCAACCTTGGGCAAGTGTTTTCTACTATAGCCTTGGGCCACTCTAAGACTTGTGAGTGGATTTGGTAGATAGAAACTGAAAGAAGCCTGTCGTATACGTGTGTGTGTTTGTATTTGTCCCCCCACCACCACCACTTGACAACTGGTGTTGGTATATTTACTTCCCTGTAAATTAATGGTTTGGCAAAAAAGACCAGGCTTAAAAAAAAATACTGGGGTTGATTCATTTGACTAAAACACCTCAAGGTGGTGCTCCAGCATGGCTGCAGTCTAATGACTGAAGCATGTAAAAGAATAAAAGAACATATATGTATATGTAAGACCATTTTTTTAACCTTCAGTTTGTATAGTGATTGCAATGGTGCCATATTAGCATTTGGGATTAGAGAAGGTAGGAATTAATAAGGTGGAAGAGAAGATAGTAGTTTGATACAAGATCACTATTAGCTACATGATTGTATCATGTTGGAAAGCTTCTAGCAGGCACTAGTAAGATTGGTCATGGAGAGTTCCAACCCTGAAAAGTTGATGGCTGATATTGGATATCTGCTAGTAAACTGACTAAATTATTCACATTTCCACAGTCATTTTCTCTCTCATTTTTTCTAGATTTAGTTTCAAAAAATGTTTTATTAAATACTAGCAGTATCGCCCAGCGTTGCTCGGGTTTGTAAGGGAAATAACTATATAAGCATTTTTAGAGAGTTACTTCCCTTATATGATAGCAAAAAAATGCATTAAAAACGGGAAAAAATGATGGCAATTTTTTTTTTAGATCGTAGACTCATCGTAGACACGCGC
The DNA here is from genome assembly GCF_006345805.1 of Octopus sinensis. Taxonomy (NCBI): domain Eukaryota; kingdom Metazoa; phylum Mollusca; class Cephalopoda; order Octopoda; family Octopodidae; genus Octopus; species Octopus sinensis. The sequence continues at coordinate 183,992,121 of NC_042998.1, forward strand.
TAATACCCAGAAGGGCTTGATATGAATCACGACTATAAGATACCCGCTTTTGGTTAAACTGCACCGCAAAATGTGGGAGTAGTTAGGAATCTAAATCGTAGGAGACAGACACACAACTTCACTTTTATATATAAAGATATTTCTACTATAAATTTCTTATTTGTATTACAGGTCATGCTTCATATGGAAATAACTATTTTCCTTATCAACAAACCTCATATTGGCAACAGCAACAGCAAATACGACCACTTCCACCAAGTACTTCACAGCAGTCACAGCCTCCTACCCCTTTGGCTCAGAATCAACAGAAACAGACCATACTGCCATTTTCATTACCTGATACATCCAAACCACCACCTGCAGCTTTTCTTCCTGCTACAGGTGGATTTGGTCTTCCTCAGCAACCATATCCAATAATCCCACAACAGACCTGGAATACTTCTGTCACAACAACTACTGTCTCAACTTCTACTAGTTTTAATCCCATGTATCCTCCCCACATACTGCCACCAAGCGTACCTTTAGCTGCTGGTGCCCCTCTACCGCTTATGAATTTTACATCAGTGCCACCCCCAACTTCAAGTAGTAAGGCTAGTGTTACAAGTAGCACTACAAGTTTGACTAATTCTAGTATCAAGGAAACAGGTCGTGGTTTACTGGCTACTCCTAATTTGTCACAGGCAATTGCTCCTATAACATTACCTCCCATGAATGTTCCCCCTCCGGTACCACCTGCTCCTCTACAACCACCAGGTATAGCAGCCCCTGCTTTACATCCACCCGTCCTTCCTCCACTAAACATGCCACCTCCACCTATCACAGATCCATTAACTCGACCACTTCCCAGCCTTCCACCTCATGGACACGGTCCTTCTAAACCCCCTTTGGATAATGTTCCTATGAAAGTTTCTGTAAAAACTCCACTTCTTCCTGATCCCATTATTTCAAAACTTGTTAACAAACCTTACAATAACCCTGTATTACAACCTCCTGTTGGACTACCAGTAATGCAGTCTTCTATGCCACCTAATGTCCCTGTTCCCCCATTAGTTTCACAACCAGCACTGCCTCCTTTAACTAAACCATCTTTGCCTGCAATTCCACCAAAACCCCTTTTGCCACAACCAGCTCCTCCTCCATGCGTCACTGATATCCTTCCACCACCAACATCTTCATCATCATCGTCATCGTCATTACCATCTGTACCAAATCATGAAGATCATCAAAGTTCTAAAATTCCAGAGATAAATAGGGAAGACATCAATCAAAGAATAAGCGAGCCTCCAGAATCTCTAAAACTTGCCGTTGAAGAAAAAAGCTGGTCTGCTCCGAAACTAGAAGACATTCCTTTGCCTCATTTACCATTTACAGTCACTACACCTGAAAAAAACAAATCTGCTGACCCATTAGTTAAAGAGAAAGACACTAAAGTTTCTGAACAAACAGTTGAAATAAGTGAAGAAAAACCAGCTGCAGAAAATTCTTCAACTGCCAAGAATAACAGTAAAGATGTGCCTTCCGATGGTTTTGTGGAACAAACATCTGCTAGTACTCAACCTTCTGCTGATGTTGAAGCAGCTCCAGAGGAAAAATCTCGGACATACAAGTTCTCATGGAGTAAGGGCAGCATGGAAGGCGAACTGTCTGATTTTACAATCAGCTCTGTGCACACCAGTGATTTGTCTTCTTTTGATGAGGGAGATGGTAACATTTCTCTTTCAGATGTAAACAGTAGTCCACGTCATGACAGTGATACTAATCCTGGTAAGATTTTTTTTCTTAACAACTACTGTATCATCATCATCGTTATTTAATGTCCGTTTTTCATGCTGGCATGGGTTGGATGATTTGACTGGAGCTGGTATGGCCAGGGATTGCAACTAGGCTCCATTGTCTGTTTTGGCAAGGTTTCTCTGGCTGGATGCCCTTCCTAATGCCAACCACTCCACAGAGTGTTTTTAATGTTGCACCAGTATCAATTCTGCTGTGGCAGATGGATCTTCTTGAGTACAGCAATGCACCAGATATCTCAGTCCTTAGTCATCTCCGTTGTGTGGGTGTGTGTGTGTGTGTGCGTGTGTGTGCGTGCGTGTGTGTGTGTGTGTATATGTATGTATGTATATATTTGTTTGTTCACTTTTAGGTCAGTTTTTCCATGTGAGTGTTGGCTAGAAAGTATCATTTCTAATTTTATTAATATACAGCTATCACCTCTTAGTTTATTTACACATTGGTTCAAAAGGTCTACAAATTTCCAACAGGAAATGAAATGAAATACTACATAACTCTTTACATTTTTTTGTTTGTATGTCCAGCACTTGAGAATCAATCTCTGTGTCTCTCCTAAAAGGAATGAAAAGTTGTTTAGATTTAAAAATGAGAAGAGTTAAATAGTATTTCATTTTATGAAAATTTGAAGACCTTTTATACCCATACTTGATCTTCCTAAGCTCTATTATTAATCAGTTTGCTTCCCACCCATATGCTTTTGGGTTCACTCCCACCATGTTGTACCTTAGGTAAGTGTCTTCTATAGTCCCTGGCTAACTAAACTCTGGTCAGAAACCAAAAACCAGAAACTGAAAGAAGCCCATCGTCTATGTGTGTGTATGTGGTGATTGTGCGTGTGTGTATATGTATGTGTTATTATCTCCTTACCTTGACTTTGCATGTAGTAAATGAATGTCATCAACATGCAAACAGTCTCCTTTGTTTTTGATCATCTGTAGAAACATGTCTGGGGAAATATTACCATACTTGGAAACAGTTGAGAGTTGGTGATAGGAAGTGCATTCAGCTGTAGAAAATTTGCCTCAACAAATTCCATCTGATCCATGAGAGTGTAGAAAAGTAGATGTTAAAACATTTCAGCTATATTTATAGTAAAAATTGTTGGCAATTAATTCATAATATAAATATATATATTTTTTTGTAGACTTGGAAGATGTTGCTGAAAAAGTTGTTGAAAAAACAGAGCCAAGTCCATGCAAAGAGACAAAGAAAGCTAAAATTCCTCCCAGACCTCGTAAACTGATTTCTTTATCGTACAATTATTCTGACAGTGATGATGATGAAACACGAGAGGAACGTAAAGAACGAATTGTAAGTATTTGGTTTTAAAAGGTTTAGTTTTTGCTGGATGTATTCTACTTTACAGATTACTTAAAGAATAGTCATGTTAAATTTCCCCCCATCGTAGTAAGTTCTTGTGCTGTGTTAGTGCTGCCATATAAATACAGTTGTTCAATCAAATTTGGTTACAACTGATCATATTTTACTGTTTACCTTTGTAATGAAAGTAGACTTTTTTGTTTTGGGAGTGAATTTGTGTCGGTTTTTGTTGCTTGTTCTACCAATCTTCTGTTTTGAAATTGAATTCATCATCATCATCATCATTTAGCGTCCGCTTTCCATGCTAGCATGGGTTGGACGGTTCAACTGGGGTCTGTGAAGCCAGAAGGCTGCATCAGGCCCAGTCTGATCTGGCAGTGTTTCTACGGCTGGATGCCCTTCCTAACGCCAACCACTCCGTGAGTGTAGTGGGTGCTTTTTACGTGCCACCCGCACAAGTGCCAGACGGAGCTGGCAAACGGCCACGAACGGATGGTGCTTTTACGTGCCACCGGCACGGGGGCCAGGCGCGGTTGGCAACGGCCACGAACGGATGGTGCTTTTACGTGCCACCGGCACGGGGGCCAGGCGAGGCTGGCAACGGACACGAACGGATGGTGCTTTTACGTGCCACCGGCAATATATTTTTCCTTCCTTCTTAAGATGGAACATTTGTTTGTTATTGTTAGCTGATCAACAACTTTATTTAGCCTCTCTTATGATGCCGCCAGAAATTAGTGCTGAAGAGTTGCAACTGTTGCATTCTGACTGAATCTGTAGTAGAGGGTTTGTGAAATGTGATAAAACCCAAACTATCATAGATTAGCTGAACACTTCAAAGAGGTCAAATTTCCCCTGTGAGGAACAGAAGTCTGATGTCCTTTGGAAATAAAATGTGACTGCAGTTTTCTAAGCTTGACAACACCAGTCTTAAATTGCACACAGTCACTTTGCATATTGTTATAGCATACTCTAAACTTAACTGTGAAATCAATTGTTGATTTTATTCAGTTCTGAAATAATATTTTTAATTATCAAAAACTTGTCAGTGAATTAAAACTAGAACAAACTATATTAACTGTTTCAACAATGTTTGACTCTATTTATATCAGCAATTTTGTTGAAACTTCTAAGAGAGCATCTTAACCACAAATTCACAGATTTTATGGTCGGGATTTCCTAATTTAAAAATATTCAGTTTTCATTTGTCAACAATTATGTAAGTAATATTGGTTGTAAATTTGTTAGCGCTTTTATTATTGTATTTATTGATTACTAGCAGTATCGCCCGGCATTGCTCAGGTTTGTAAGGGAAATAACTATATAAGCATTTTTAGAGATGTAAAGTATAATAACCATCTCAATATGGCTAACCACAAAGGGGGAGGTGTTACTGTAGCTTTTTACATTCTGAGATTTAATAATAAATTTTTAGAGAGTTACTTCCCTTATATATGCCAAAAATGCATTAAAAATGGGAAAAATTGATGGTAAATTTTTTTTTAAATCGTAGACTCATCGTAGACGTGTGCTAATACCCAGAAGGGCTCGATATAAATCACGACTATAAGATACCCGGTTTTGGTTAAACTGCACCGCAAAATGTGGGAGTAGTTAGGAATCTAAATCGTAGGAGACAGACAGCACACAACCTCTCTTTTATATATAAAGATATATGACTGACGCAATCTGCTGTTTTCTCTTTGTTGAAGGCTAAAGAAAAGGAAGAGCGTTATCTTCGTCGGCAGCAAAGACGAGCTGGTTTGGAAGCCAAAAGAAAAGACCGAGAAGAAGAGAAACAACGTCTGTGCACAAAGACAAATGTTGATTCTGATGAACGGAAAGAAGATTCAGGTTAGTTGAAAAATTAGTCTTATTTCTTTATTGCCCACAAGGGGCTAAACATAGAGGGGGACAAACAAGGACAGACAAGGGATTAAGTCGATTACATCGACCCTAGTGTCCAACTGGTAATTAATTTATCGACCCCAAAAAGATGAAAGGCAAAGTTGACCTCGGCGGAATTTGAAATCAGATCATAGTGGCAGATGACATACCACTAAGCATTTTGCCCGGCGTGCTAACGTTTCTGCTAGCTTGCCGCCTTAGTTGAAAAATTATTCTAACAGTCATTCAATAATTGTTTCAATATTATGGGAGAAGTCATTGGATTCTGTTTTTAATGTCTTACAATTTTATCCCCTCTCCTAGAAAGAACCTAGAAACCTAGAAAGAGCTTACTTCTGGAACTTACCAACACACTTGTCACTTCATCAGCATTCCTAAATTAAAGTAGTTGATGTACTGGACTACTGATTCACTGATTATAAGATCAAATTCTGTTATGTACCACCTGACAAAACAATCTATAAGTATCAGGTAGTCTTGTGGTTGAGTGATGAAGTATCCTCTTCAAGGAAAAATTTCAGTAAGTTGTAAGTGTAGTGATAATAAGTATATAAAATGTAACATGTTTAACATGCTAACTAATGCATGCTCTGTTTAATTGAAGCCATGTGTCTCTTTCTAGGTGCAATCCAATGGTCATTCATGAATGAAGGGGGTTTTTATCCTTTACAGCATATAAGATACCAACACGTGTTTCTGTTCTGCAAGTGCTTTAGCATCCATAAATGTGATCATACAACTAATCAATTCATATTAAATTGACTTATTATGAATCTGTTTGTTGTACAGAACCATCACATGATATATTATATATATATGTGTGCTTGAGGAGACTTATTGAGTCAACCACATCATCATCAAAATAAATATCAAATGCAAATTGTAGTTGTGATACCTGTGCCGGTGGCACATAAAAAGCACCAACCGATTGTGGCTACTGCCAGCCTCCCCTGGCCCCGTGCTGGTGGCACGTAAAAAGCACCCACTACACTCCTGGAGTGGTTGGCATTAGGAAGGGCATCCAGCTGTAGAAACACTGCCAGATCAGACTGGAGCCTGGTGCAACCTCCTGGCTTCCCAAACCCCGGTCGAACCGTCCAACCCGTGCTAGCACGGAAAACGCACGTTAATCGATGATGATGATGATGATGTGTGTATGTGTAGGCTGGTGTCTCCTTGACTTGATGTCAAGTGATTGTTGTAAAGAAGTCTCACTGTCATACAGGCAGTGTCCTTCATTTCCTATCTTCCATGAAAACATGTCTAGTAATGGGAAAACATCACCAGGTGAGGATTGGTAATAGGAAAGGCATCTGGTTGTAGAGTGTCTGTCTCAACAGATTCTGTCCAACCCACATAAGTATAGAAGAGGATGTTGAAATAAGGATGATGGTGGTGGTGATGGCATGCTTTAATATTGTCGTATCATTAATTTGGTGTAAATGTTTGGGGTCAAATGTTCCATAAGTTTTAAGGTAGCCTGCAATAATAGGATTTTTCTCTTTCAAAGAAACTTGATTTTGTTTTTACTTTATCAAACCACCTTTCTCTTTGAATATCGTTGACTTAGTAAATAATTCTATAATTGCAGCACTACCCCCATCAAAAGTTGAGCCTAGTATTACTGTTATATCTGAGGACAAGGAGAAAAAGGAAGCTGTTGTTGTACCCCGTAAGAAGTCAAAGGAAGAAATGAAAGAACAGCTACGTAGCCAGAAGGTAATGGAAAAGCGCCTTGCTCTTCGGCGGCGGCGCACCCGAAATAGACGCTACACTTCTGAGGAATTTACCTCCATATTTACTGAAAAAGGCCAGTCATTTTCTAATTTAAGTTATCAAGATAATGATGAAAGCTCTCCAGATCAGCTGCCTGGTGAGAATGTAACCCAGTTTGAGTCAACTGAGAATGAAACTGGGACCTCACAAGCAGTTGAAGTGGATGATTGTTTTCCAGAGTCACCCCCTACTCCCACACAAGATGAACATGACCCTGATATCTATGATACACCTGCATCTGAAGTACTTGTCTCTGAACTGACTAAAATACCAATTTATGAAATGGGTGGGACAACTGCCTATTCTGCTGCCCTTGGCCTGGGACCACTAGATGAGAGTGTCCCCTCAAAACAACAGACTTCATCAAATGCTAACAGCAAGAGCACTAACCCTGAATCTTCTTTTTCCGGAACTCGATGTACTAGTCCTTACAGTGATATTTCAGAATCTTCTAAAGAAGATTTAATTGATGAAATACCTAAAGAAAAGAAACCTATTTTAAAGAAAAAGGAAGAAAAAATAGCAAAGATTGAGAAACCATCTCAGAAGATTCCTTTGTTGGATACTTACAGTAGTAAAAGAAAACCTAGCAGCCATAGTCATTATAATCTGGGACCTGCAGCACGGTAAGTTGGTTTAATTGGTTTGTTTATTTTGTGATTTGTGTCAAGTGACTATTGTTGATTTTTGATATTCACACTGAAGATTAGAATAGTTTTATCGACCACATCAGTTACATGATTTTAGCTCATAGGCCTAGCGTATTGTAATTTAACATTAACACTTGATCCTTGGGTGCCATTAGTTAGAGTGAGTTCACTGTCCTTTCTCTTCTGACTAATTACAGAGAAAAAACAACCCCCAAAGATTACTTAATCTTAAAAATGGCAAGGTTACATTATATAATATAGTCAAAGGTATTCTCCACTCCATAAAAGGATGGGATGGTTACACTTGGAATGCTTTTAATTATAGATTAGCAAAAGCTAACCCTATGATCAAAGCTATTCTATTATCTTCTCTTCTCTTGTCTTGCGACAGCATTCACGCGGGTTGGGTTGAGCTGGCTTCATTCATCCTCAATGCTGTATCTCTTACAAACGCCGACCAGACCTGGCGATTTGAGGCTAACGACCACGTGATCTCCAACCACTCCTTATTCCAGCAGCGAATGCCATAGATATGGGTGCCTAGGTTGGGTTCCAGATCAGCCTTGACTGTCATCAGCCAGGTTTTTCGTTGTCCACCACATCGCTTTCGCCAACCATGAAGGGGAGCTGGGGCAATTGCTTCATAGATGAATTCTCCTGGTTGACAACAGAGGGCATGACCCAGCCGACGCAGACGTCTCGTTAGGATGATTTGTTGGAGGGAGGTGATTTTGCACTGGTGTCGCACCGAATTGTTGGAGACAAAGTGATGCCATCGGACACCAAGGATGCGGCGTAGACAGGTGATCGAAGGATTCTAGTCACTTAATATCTTCCATCCTCATCGGCCATGACTCGCTGCCATAAAGGAGAATCGTTCGCAAATCTATTATCACCCTTTTGTAGCTCCAAAATCTAGCTGCTTACAAGCCATCACTGTTTTCACATATCAGACCATCCACAAGGAGGAGGCATGCTAGGTTTAACTTGTACACTTTGTTTCTTTTGTATATTGCAGTTGGTTTTTGGCATTGTATATTGTCACTGATTCTTGGCATTGTATATTGCCATTGGTTCTTAGCATTCAGATTTCTCTGTCCAATGTTAATGCTTGTTTATTCACATTGTTTTGATGTAATCATGCATTATCTTGTGGCTTTGTTGATATGATTGTATATTTTTAGAATGGCATTGTAGGGTAGGTGTGAGAAGTTGGGTATGGCTGATTTGAACATAAAACAGGTAGAATATTTGGGCCAGATATGGCTGGTTTAAATGCATAAGGATTAACTAACTTTCACTTTATCTTCCTTGTAAGTTAATATGCTTACTCAACAGATTATATTCAACTAATTTTTCTCCACTTATTACAGAACCTCTACACTTTGTGTGTATGAGTTGGTAGTATTGAGTCTGGTGAAGTGGAGAAAGAGTTTAGATGAATTTTACCGTGTGCATAAAGTTGGGTACAGTATAAGTAACAAATGGAAAGCTCTTTTTTTCTACTGGGGTACTTCTTATAGAGTCATTATTATCGAAAAGTAGTGGGTAAGATATTACTACAAAGAGGATCTTTTTTTTTCAAAGGATCAAAATTATTGGCTGTTGTTTGAAAGTAGGAGAGAGCTTATAAGATATGTGCTGTATGAAGGCATCTTTTGTTATGAGTGATAACTTTTAAGTGGGTAAGAGCCATCCAATTTGTATAAGTAAGTGATTTCTTTTACCAAGTATTGTAAACTGTGTTCTTACTCTGAACCACTGTAGTACAGCTACAAGGGAATCATTTGGAAGATTTGGGGTTATATGTCTTGTTTGTTTGTCTACGAAGTGGAAAGACATGTGTAGTCATCTGCTTAGCCATGTCTTTTAGGTCAGAGTAAGGTACATGCACTGTCAAAGATAGTGTAGAGCTGGTTGAACTCAGATCAACCAGCTTACTTGAAGTGATAGAGATGCATTGTATATATGAAGATATGTGGTCAGTACTCAGATAAGTTAGTGGTTGGATGATCTGGGCAAAAGGTTGTAGGTGACAAAAATCAAGAATTAACTTTTGTGTCTTCTCAAAAAAATTTATTATTAAAATATCCCTTCTTTTAGTAGACACAGTTTAATAATTTATTTTCGATTTAATTTTTTATGTACTTCTTTCAGGCCACCTCCTCTCTTACCTAAACTGTCAGCAGCTGATAATCGCAGCCGTTCTGGTCAGCGCTACAACATAGAGGATTTATACAAACCTCGTATCAGTCATCGCCGAACCTTGTCACCAACAGATTCTGGGTAATTTTTTTTATTAATTTACTAGTATACAAGTTGTTTTTAACTTTGATTTTTACCAAGATATTCATAAAACTGGGAGTCTTACTATGGGTTTTGCATGTAAAATAAGTCCAGTTGCATTGAATGTGTGATAGTTTAATTGTTTATGACAATATAAACTTATTATATGGGCTCAAAATCTCTGGTTTTTGGAGCTTATTAGTGACTATGTTTACATCTGGCAATCAAAATCATGACAAGATCTTATCAGGATCTTACTTATTGATGGTGTTTGCTATCTGTGATAAAGAGGCATTGTATTTTCCTCACTTAAATCCTATTTAGACATGATGGTTAGTTCTAGAATGGACAACAGGAAATTACAAAGAAAATTTTTTAAACTGTCCTAAGAACATCTGTTAGTTTTAGAATCCCTAAATATAATCTAATATTTGCTAGCATTAATAACACAACATTTTAAATAAGGTTTCTTACAAGTATGACATCAGTTATGAGATGGGAGTTCAATTGTTTGAATTAAAAAATCTTGCAGTTGTTCCATCATCATCATCTTCATTCAATGTTTGTTTTCTCTGCTGGCATGGGTTGGATAATTTGACAGGAGCTGGCAAGCCAGAAGACTACACCTAGTTCAACTGTTTGCTTTGGTATGTTTTCTATGGCTGGATGCCTTTCCTAATGCCGAACACTTTACAGAGTAGACTGGGTGTTTTTTTTGGATACTACACATTTGCTTATTTCAAATAGCATTGATAGTTTGATAGCTCTAGTTATCAAATTTTATCTCCTTAGATATTTTTATTTGTTTTATAGAACAGAGCAGCTGGAATAATTACATACTGCATTAATTGGGGTGTAAGCTTTGAAAGGGAAGTTTCAGAAAATTTCACTTGATGCTATTGATTACCAAAAGTTGATTGTTTACTAGGAGGCAATGAAGACATTCATGAATTCATGCTTCTTAGTACTATATCAGTAGGTAAACCAGTCATAAATGCTTATTTGGAAGTTAAATACATTTATGGATTTCAATAATGTTGCTTGCATATTTGATGTGGTTTCATGTGTTATTTCGGATGTGCAGATATAAAATGACAATTTACTATAAAACTATTAAAAGCGGGAATATATATGAACTGTGAGGAAAGAAAAAGTCTAAGTTTTGAAGTTGTTCTAATGAAGAGCATTGCCCTAAGCAATTAATTCTTTATGACAATATTAATTTTTCTTTTTATGCAGGCACAGTGTCAGATTTGTAGGGTTCACTAATATGTTTACAACTGGTAAATCAAAACCATGACAGGATCACATCAGCATACCATTTTCTAACTATTATCATACTGACCACCATTAACCTCTTCAAATTTTCTTCCATTACTTTTATTCTATTTACCTATGCTATTAATGTTTACTCCCAAACTGAAATTATTTTCTCTATCTCATCAACTCTAACTAACACTACTAATTAAACTGTCCTAATAATATGTAAATCTATGTTTCTCCTAACCAACTTAGTTTTTTAACTGAGAGCTTTTCATTCAACAAAGCAAAAAAGTTAATACTGATCATTTTAAAATTGCTTTCCATAGTTTTTATTTTGTTTTCTACATTTTTGTTACTTCTCAAAGAAGGTTTGTATTTCTTTAGTGATACATCTCTAAACTATATATTTATTTGGAAAATCAGTGCCTTCCTTTTGGTTTGAAATTCTTGGAGGAAGGAAATTATTTGATAAATGGTCAATTTTCCTTCATAAGGTCTTATGGAATGTTTGTGTTCAGATGTGCATAGTCTGGATTTGAAGAACAAGTTGTTCATTTAGTTCTTTCATTGTTAAGGAGTTGAGTGATCTTTATTTAGTTGTCTTTAATGTTTTAATACTAGTAGTTCTGTATTACCAGTTATTTGTAATCTTAGGGTAGGAGTAATATCTACAACTTGCTATTGATTTTATTGCTAGTTCTGCCTTTCGACGGGCACTGTCTGAATAAGCTAAGCATGAAACACTCCTACAGAACACTTACATGTTTAGTTACTTCTGTTATGGTAGACTTCATGTATTTCCAGAAGGTACCCGGACACTGACCGGCATTACAATGCTCAGCGTTACAGCGGTGATACCAGTTACAAAAATCGCACCACACTTAGCAGTCTAGGCAGTTCTGCCAAGCGACGTCACACAACTCCACCTTCCTCGTCTCCTTTGGAGAATAGAAATTGTATTGTAATGCCCATGCCTCGAGCAAGTTCACATCACGAAAAAACCAAAATGAGAGACAACTCTTTTAGCAGCAGCCATATTTCACAAGAAGAGCAGCAGACTGTAGAAGCAGAGAAGAAAAAATATGAAGCAGAATTACTAGCAGCCGAGAACAAACTCCAAAAACAAAAGTCTACATTGGAATCCATGGAAACAAAACAGAGGTGAGCTGTTGGGTGTAGTCAGTGTATGTATGCTTTACTGTAACATGTCTACTATTTGAAGCTTGTTTCAGTTGTTTCGGTTGGTTGAAGTCGATTCAACATAAGGTCTTTGAGTTTGGCCCTTTCACTCAAAGGCTCGTCTCACACAGAGCTGTTGGAGAAATTTGCATGAATTTGCAACAGTCGATTTCTAAAACCAACATTGTTGCCCCTGTCTAGTGTTTGTCTAAGTGTTTGTTGTGTGTCTAAGTCTGCATGTAATAATAATTAATAGAATTGTTTCTGTATCCAAAATGATTGAAATAGTTTATCTCTTGGTCACTGTTTCATTAAATAGGTAAAGAATATCAGCGAAGAGAGTTCTTAGAACAGTTATTTATAATTTCTTAGCTTCAATCTGTTTTCATTGTCTGTTAGATAGTTTCACTGGCTGTAGTATCGTGCAAGTGTTTCAATCTATTCTTTAATATGGTTATTTTAAGGATTAATATATGGTTTTACCGTAGGGGCAGAGCTTAGCTTCTTCTAATGAGAAATTTTATTGCTGGATTTCTTTTCAATTAATTATTCAACTGCTCAAACATTGAGAATATTGTCACCAAATAGATTGCATCAGATACAGTATCCTGCACATGCTTTCTAGAGCATAAAACACACATGTACATACCTATGGACTTTCTTGACTACACTTGAGAAAAAAAATGTCTGTCTGATAGACAATCCTACACTCACTAACATTTCTTAACCACCTGCCCACTGAATCCTCATAATCCTCCTTCTGTTACTATTGCAGTGGTTTCTACTCTTCTGAATTAGTACAGCCTCTCCCGCTCACTCATCTCTTCCCCTGCCATTATCTTCCCAAACTGCAGATTAAACATTTTCCAGTCCTCCCTCACAACTCACCTTCCAATTCCCAACCTCTAATATATTCAAAAAGAATATTAACTTTATTGCCCTTGTATACTTATCCCCTGGCCTAAGAGAACCTAAAAGATTTGCATAAACTCTCTCCTTTTAACAAAAATATGTAAAAACATCAGCTTAACAGTAATTGTTACTCCAGTCATTTAAACCATAATTTTTGAAATTTGCTTTTTTTTTTTTTAATTTTAACAGCAACTAAATCAGAAATTGAAAATTTGAATTAGACCTCCATGAGAAATTATTTTCATATTAGACATAATTTTATATATTTACCTCTGATTTTGCATCTTTATTGTAAGTTGATTTGTTCTGCAAATTTTCACCTTTGTATGAACTATTTTTCACGGCAGTTAAACCATTTTGAAAAGCAATAGTGTTTTGTTCCTCCTTTTAGATAAAATTCTTATTACTTGGTTTCTATGAAATGCTTTCTCAGTTGCATTCAGAGATTTTATAAAACAACTTCAACTAGCAATGCCGTACATATTGAAATTGTGCTTAGTGATTATGTGACACAACAACTCTAAAATAACTGACCATATAGTGTTGAGTATGATGCTAGTACTTTGTCATTTTTGTTTGTAAAATAGTTATGCTTTCCTATTAGAAGTAGATATTACTCAAAATAAAACTGATACCAAGAGAGAGTATTTTTAACAATGACAAATATATTTCATCTTCTCAAAGTGCTATAATTCAAACTAAATATAATTGTTATTTTACCAATTACAGTTTTTGGATGAAACAACATTATGAATGTCTTAAATTTTTTTTTATATACTAACAATATTAAAGCCATTCATCCTCATCACTATACCAGCTCCTTTGACTGTCTAAGCTGTCTTATATTTTCACACGCCTGTTCACAGCAGTATACATACTACTCACATTTCATGGTTGAGTGCTTAATGTTTAGGAAATCCAGCTTGAAAACTCATCTTTCAATAATTCATGCAAATACCAAAATTACTTCTGACTATTTTGATTAATTATTGGATAATACAAAACTCATTAGTTATGATATGAAGGCACAGCTTTAATTCTTGAAAAACTGTATGTAAAAATTCAGCTGTAGACATTGTATTGTGCTTTTAGGGCAGGCAGGCACATAGATCTGTATTTAAATCTTAAAGTAAGTATAGAAACACCTGCTTTAAGATTTAATGCAGATGTATCAATTTTCAGGGAAGCACAGGGAAAAGCAGATGTAAACAATAATTTAAAAAGATAGGCCATCCAATTTATTATTTAATTTCAGTAAAGGTTTAATGACCATGACATAAAGTACAGGATTTAGTAATGTGATTTACACAATCAGTCCATCCGGTCTATGCTAGCTTGGGAAATACATTTGTGGAGAAATGGAACAAAATTGTTTCAACATGAAAAACCTGTAATGAGTAAAATGTTGTTTTTTTCACCTTAAATCCAATTTTTGTTCACTACTATATTGTTCTAAAATGTTTGTTTTTATTTTAGAGTGCAACAAGCTTTAAATCCAGTGAAAGACCGGTACCACTATGATAAAAGGAACATAACGTACCCCACAACTACTGCTGTGGAACCTCGCACTAAATCACCACAAAGGTCTTTTTCTGATACTCACTACATTTCTCCGGCTGCTGAAAAGGAAGTGCGGCGCAGTGTTCCAGTTCGTGAGATGATACCTGGTCGCATGAGAGAACCTTTTGCCCGAAGTCCATTGATTTCTACAAGTCCCATTGGCCTGCACGAAAAGTCTCCTTCCCTTACATCTGACCTTGCCACTTCACGCACTTACTACCCAGAGACAGATAGCAGACTTCAGTCTTCTAACAAAAGAACTCCTGGCCGATCACCATCCCCAGTAAGCAGCTTACATGGTGCACGGTCACGGCGAATCAGAACCCCACCTCATGCCACTGAAGTTGATAGAGTTAGTCAATGGCAAAGTCCACCTCGACGGCACAGCCCACCAAGACGTCCTACTTTAAGCCCAACATCACCAATTAGACGAAGTGATAGATATCCCTCAGGCCATAAGGTTTTGCTCCCCTCCACTTCCTCCTCCTCCTCTCAAGGTCAACTGCCTATACGTGATATTTGGCGCCATCGAAATCGTTCCCCAGACAACACTGATATTGGACATAGAACTTCAATTTCTTCATCTTCTTCCTCGTCATCATCCTCACAGCTTCCAATGAGAAGACGTGCACCATCTCCCACTGCACTTGCTGGTGCTGGCAGCAGCAGAAATCGCCGAGAAAGGAGTCCTATTTCTAAGAGACCACGACGGTGATAATTCTATGTTTCATATCAAATTCACTCCCCCATGATTGCAACTTTACAAGTCAACATCTGGCTTCCATCAGACCAAATTCAGATGGAGTTAACGACTATTCTCATCTTTTAGTTGGCTGAGTCACACATCAAAGATTTACCATGTCGTTTGTCCTCCCAAATGTTTCCCAACTAATCACTTCAAATTTCTTTATCATCCTTTACATTATTTTCCAAGATGAATTAAGACAGAAGGATCTCAAATTTATTGAGAAAAGCAGTCCTGTATCTTTGAGCAGTTGTATGCCAAAGTACTTATAAATATAAGAAAAAAAAAATTAATTTTATTAAAAGAAAAATTGTAATGAAGTTATTGTATTTGTTTAAAAAAAACAAAGTCCCGTTTTACCTTGTATTGTTGTCTTCAGCTTTATTTTTAATTACATTTGATTGTCTGCCACTTTCTTCCTCTCACATTACATTTAGTCATCTATTTGGAATTCTTATTTTTTCACATCTGTACAAGCCAAAACAGATCCTCATCATCATCATCATCGTTTAACGTCCGCTTTCCATGCTAGCATAGGTTGGACAATTTGACTGAGGACTGGCAAACCAGATGGCTGCACCAGGCTCCAATCTTGATCTGGCAGAGTTTCTACAGCTGGATGCCCTTCCTAATGCCAACCACTCCGAGAGTGTAGTGGGTGCTTTTACATGCCACCAGCATGGGGGCCAGTCAAGCGGTACTGGCAACAGCCATGCCCAAATGGTGTTTTTTTTTACGTGACAGTAAGGCGACGCTGGTAGCAATCACACTCGAATGGTGCTTTTTACGTGCCACTGGCACGAACGCCAGTTGGCCGCTCTGGCAAAGATCACGCTTGGATGGTGCTCTTAGTGCTCCACTAGCACGGATGCCAGTCATTGAATTTGATTTCGATTTCACTTGCCTCAACAGGTCTTCGCAAGCAATGAAGGGAAGGTAAGCATAAGTGGGCTGGTTACACCCCTGACATAGGCCACAAGGTTATGGTCTCATTTGGCTTGCTGGGTCTTCTCAAGCACAACATATTTCCAAAAGTCTCGGTCACTAGTCATTGCCTCAGTGAGGCCTAATGTTCGAAGGTCGTGCTTCACCACCTCATCCCAGGTCTACCTCTTCCACAGGTTCTCTCAACTGCTAGGGTGTGGCACTTTTTCACACAGCTATCCTCATCCATTCTTGCCACATGACCATACCAGCGCAGTCGTCTCTCTTGTACATTACATCTGATGCTTCTTAGGTCCAACTTTCTCGAAGTACTTACACTCTGTCGAGTATGCACACTGACATTACACATCCACCGGATAATACTGGCTTCATTCTTTGCGAGCTTCGTGTATCACCTGGTTAACTATACAGGTGACTAGGCTATGACCAACACTGCCAGATATTTTGAGCATCTCTGCAGTGATTCCTGTTGAATACATGCATGGTATTGTTGGTCTTAGTACCCTGATCAATCCACTCAAAAGATGATTAAGCAGAAATGAAGTAAAATATTTTACTTAATCTAAGTATATAAAGTAATACCAGTGCACAGGTATGAAGTTAATGACCTTTTGCTTCACTAACCCAGCATTTTGAGAATCAATCCAACTATGTTTTGCTTGCTAACAGGGAATAAAATTTGAAACCTTTACATATATTCAATTATTGAATTACCTATGGCTAATTACTCAATAAAGTACAAATGTCATAACTTGGTATAAACAATTGAAACAGCATTAAATTAAAATTGCAC
Source organism: Octopus sinensis (assembly GCF_006345805.1). Classification (NCBI taxonomy): domain Eukaryota; kingdom Metazoa; phylum Mollusca; class Cephalopoda; order Octopoda; family Octopodidae; genus Octopus; species Octopus sinensis. The sequence goes on from NC_042998.1 coordinate 184,009,249, forward strand.
TGTGTATCATACTAAATGTATATACACCATTATAAGGCATAATGTAGTGGAATTGTCTGAGATAAACTCTCTTGATAGGCTTCATATATTAAAAACAATACATATTGGAACAAGATGAAAACCATGCATTTTTGTGTTCATCACTTGTTTAAACAAAATCTATGTCATGATATATAGGAAACAATGATTAAAACATTTAGAAGCTTACTGGACTGTAGAAAAATTTGGTGTATGCAATGTGGACAGACAATTCCACATTATGCCATCTAATGGTGTGTGTACATTTAGTATGATACACGAGATAGAAATAGAAATGTTTTACTTGACAGCATAATTTTTCACTGATTTTAAGCCATATGGTGTGAAATGCAGCTTTCTTTTGTGTAATAAAACAATAGTGTGAGCTGGCCAGTTAGAGCATGAATTGGTCTCTCTTTATCAGGAAGGAGCATAGTTGATTCAACCACAATGTATTTTGCTGTTATTTTATTAAGAGAATTTGAGTTTAAAATGTGAAGTGGCTCAACTACATAAAGCATCTAGTTTAGTTTTCTAATAATTACACCTACTACACTGCCATAGCAATCTGTATTGTTTCTGAAACTGATCATCGTTTAACGTTCGCTTTCCATGGTAGCATGGGTTGGACGATTTTGACTGAGGGCTGGTGAACCAGATGGCCGCACCAGGTTCCAATCTTGATCTGGCAGAGTTTCTACAGCTGGATGCCCTTCCTAACGCCAACTACTCCGAGTGTAGTGGGTGCTTTTTTATTCTATCATATTGGAAGTATAGAATGCATAACTGCTTTTATGTTAGTCTAACATGGAATGTAAGTTGACCAAGTTTGTAACATGTTAAGTGTGCCAGGCATATAGATTCCTGGTTTGTTGACAAAAACAGCTTTCTTTGTAAATGGGTGTTGGATCTAGTTGCAGTTTGCAACATGTAATAATACGTTTTATCTCTTTTTCTTGTTTCAGTTATTGGACTGTAGCCATGCTGGGGCATTGTTTCAGAAGGTTTAGTCAAACAGATCACCCTTGTACTTACTTTTTAAATCTGCTTCTTTTTCTATTCTATCAGTCACCTTTGATGCATCACTAGGTTATGGGGACATAAACCAACACTTGTCATCAAGTGATGATGTGGGGTCAGGGGAAACACACATATGGCCTTCCACAGTTTCCATCAACCAAATCCACTCACAAGGCATTGGTCAGCTACAGTAACCATCATCTACCCAAGGTGCTGCACATTGGGATTGAACCCCAAACCATGTGGTTGCAAAGTGAGCTTATTAACCACACAGCTTTGCCTGCATACAGTTATAAGTTTAAATTCCGGTATGTGCTGAGAGACAGTAACACATCACCACCTTAGATTCTCTCAGAGAAATGAAATTTGTGGTAAATCTTTAATTTATAGGATACTAGCAGTATCGCCCGGCGTTGCTCGGGTTTGTAAGGGAAATAACTATATAAGCATTTTTAGAGTTATAGCCAAAAAATAGCAAAAAAAATGGTAAATTTTTTTTTAAATCGTTGATTCATCGTAGACATTTTTAGAGAGTTACTTCCCTTATATAATAGCGAAAAAAATGCATTAAAATGGGAAAAAATGATGGTAAATTTTTTTTTTTAAATCGTAGACACGCGCTAATACCCAGAAGGGCTCGATATGAATCACGACTATAAGATACCCGGTTTTGGTTAAACTGCACCGCAAAATGTGGGAGTAGTTAGGAATCTAAATCGTAGGAGACAGACAGCACACAACCTCACTTTTATATATAAAGATTACTGCATTGTTTTTCTTGTTTGCTTGATCTTCTTTTACATTATTTTAAATGTAGAATAGTTTAGTTCCTTATAGGTGGCATTGCTTACATAATAGCAAAGCTGCTCTCACAAAGTTGTTCTAGAAAGTACAACCGGGAAAAGAGTTTATGTTATGCAGAAGATGTAATTAAGAAAAGTTAAGAAAATATTTTTAAAAAAATCAAAATTTATTTAAAACACACAATAAAATAATAACAGGATTTCTAACAAGTATAGCAGGACTTCAGCATACAATTACTTATCTCTCAGAAATTTGTTGAATAGAACTGAACTCAGAATTTTTAATTTAAAAAAAAAAAAAAAAAAAAAGCAGCTTTATTTCTACAGAAACAAAGACTGATAACTGAGCAGTAAAGTTGTTATACAGTTTTTGTTTTTCATGTTGGACTTGTCTTTATGGCTGAAGATACAGGGAAAACAACCCGAAGAAATTTCTTGTTTAATTAACTTGTTCAAAATATTCTTTGGAACCGTCTACTGTGGGTTTTATGGTTTTGCTGTCAGGTTGCCAATTAGCAGGACAAACTGGAAAAAAAAAAAAAAATCATAAGATGCAGATTACAGTGTATAAAATTGTTCTCTACTTTCTTCAAAGTATCTATGTACAAGCTCTGAAAAATGATTCAAATCGTAGCTGGACGTCTACATGTTTATAAATGTATATACTCTCCTTTCTAAACATGTTCATAAATACATAAACTCCCTTCTGAACATATTTATAAATATATTCTCCCCCTTCTATGCAGGTTTGTAAATATATGCGCACTTTTCTTTGTGTTTATAAATATATATATATATACCCTTCCCTCTAAACATGTTTATAAAAATATACCCTCCCCTTGAAACATGATTATAAATAATATACCCACCTTTCTAAACATGTTTATAAATACCACCCTTTCTACAAGTAATTGTGCTTTGACAACAAAATACATTTATATTTCCAGTTCTTATTTCACCATGAATCAGATTTGATTATGTAGACCTATGATCAAAGACTCTCCACTCATGACCATCCTATCTTTTCTTCAGACATATAGTATATATATATATATATAGGACTTTATTCAAGGTGTTCACCTTCTATTCAAAATGTAAGGAGTCATTTAAAGGAGATTTGGCTGCTATTTCTAGCAAATTGATTGACTGCACAGGGGTTTAATTTTCACAAGAAATGCTCATAAGCAACTACTGAAGATTGAATGGTATTAAAAACTCACCTTCTCCATGTTTCTCAACAAATTGAAATGCTTTGATCAATCGTATGGTTTCATCAACTGATCGGCCCACTGGGAGATCATTAATGGTGATTTGACGAAGAATACCATTAGGGTCAATAATAAACAGACCTCTGCCAAAAGAAAAAGAAAAAAAAAAGCAGTGTTTATGGTGACAAAATTCAACACTCTCAGAAAATGTTTACTGTTTTTTTTTTTTAAATATCAAGATTTTCTAATGATTAATGAAAAATATCATTGGTGGCTGTGTGGTAAGCAGTTTGCTTCCCAACCACATGGTTCTGGGTTGAGTCCCACTGCATGGCACCTTGGGCAAGTGTCTTCTACTATAGCCTCAGGCCAACCAAAGCCTTGTGAGTGGATTTGGTAGATGGAAACTGACAAAATCCTGTCGTGTATGTATATATATATATATATGTGTGTGTGTGTGTGTGTTTGTCCCTGCCACCATTGCTTGACAACTGATGTTGGTGTGTTTATGTCACAGTAACTTAGCAGTTTGGCAAAAGATACTGATAAAATAAGTACTAGGCTTACAAAAAGTCCTGGGGTCAATTTGTTTGATTAAAGGCAATATGCGGCAGGATGGCTTCAGTCAAATGACTAAAGCAAATAAAAAAAAGTAGAGTTTAGATCATTTTTTTTGTGACAGAACAATAGTGGTGTTAATTGGCCCAGTTAGAGCATGAACTGGTATCCATTTCTTGTTAGGAAGAAGCACAGTTGATTCAACCACAATGTATTCTGGATGCTATTTTATTAAGAGAATTTGAGTTTAAATGTAAGTTGTCTCAATTATATAAAGCATCAAGTTTAGCTTTCTAATAATTACACCTACTACACTGCCATAGCAATCTGTATTGTTTCTGAAACTGATATTTTTGTTGCTCATGATTATCAAGCATCTATAAAGACAATGGAGGAGCCTCTACCTCCAAGCCAAACACAAGAAAAAATTGCTTAGTGGTATTGTATGCTTCTTTCAATGGAATAACACACCTTAAAACAGAAAAATGTAATAGCTATAATTTGGAAGTGTAGTGAGTCTCATAACATTAGTACATAGGAACATCCTACAAGATTTGCCTCATTTTGTGTATACAGAACAAATGACCTTGGTGAGACCAATACTTGCCAATCTTCATCCATGGTACATTAAACTAATGAAACACTCTTCAATTATAGTGTTCTCTGTTTATGTCAGTGTATTGTATCTATCCATGGTAAAGCTTCATGAGTTGGACAGAAATTGAAAATTGTGAGTCACATACATAGTTAATGAATTGTCAACATTTTGAGTGCCAATTCAACATCCTCTCTATTTAACAAACTGCACTACTCTGCATTGTCATTGAGTTTTAAAGGAAGACAACAAACAAAAGATTAAAAATGAGATATCTTTCCGTATTTACATGCCCATTACATTTTGACCAGCGCTGCCTGACTGGCGTCCATGTCGGTGACACGTAAAAGCACCAACCAATTGTGGCCATTTGCCAGCCTCCTCTGGCCCATGTGCTGGTGGCACGTAAAAAAACACCCACTACACTCACGGAGTGGTTGGTGTTAGGAAGAGCATCCAGCTGTAGAAACACTGCCAGATCAGACTGGAGCCTGGTGCAGCCTCCTGGGTTCCCAGATCCCGGTCGAACTGTCCAACCCATGCTAGCATGGAAAACGGACGTTAAACGATGATGATGATGATCTCTGATTATTATCATAAGAGGTCTTGTTCTTGTAGGTGTATGGTTATCAGACAATATTTGAACAAGTAACCCATTAAGGAAAACTTTACATTATAGCTTAATAACTGACACCTTTAGCATTTAAACTGGCCAGATCCAGCCTCTCACACTTATCATACAATGTCATTCTAGAACTAATAATATCATTAAAATCTCAAAGCCACAAGGTAATACATGATGAATTCAAAACAATGTCGATAAATAAGCATTACATTTGACAGAGTAATCTGAATGCTAAAGGGTTGAAGTAAGGACACTAAAAACTTACCGAAGAGCAATACCCGGATTTTCAAGTAAGACACCATAATCTGATGCAATTTGTTTGCTTAAGTCAGATAAAAGAGGATACTTTAGTTGACCAAGGCCACCTTCCTGGAAGAAAAGGAAATATGTAAATTATACATTTTGTATAGATGAATATTCTTTAACTATATATCTGTCCTTCTGCCTAGTTTCCTATTTAATCAACTGAATCGTGCCACTTCCTTCAGTCTCTGATAAAGTCCTTCGAGTGAAACAAAATTTGTCAAATTCAGGGTTAATCATCATCATTTAACATCCATTTTCCATGCTGGCAAGCCAGAGAATTGCACCAAGCTCCATTGTCTGTTTTGGCATAGTTTTTGCAGCTGGATGCCCTTCCTAATGCCAATCACTTTACAGAGTGGATTGGATGCATTTTACATGGCTCCAGCACTGGCGAGGTCTGTTTTTGCATGGTTATGCATGATCCCATTTCTCGTCACCAGTCACTATTTGGCCCCAAAAAAGGTTCATTCGTGAGATGTGACAGCACACATTCACTCTCTGCATGCAATTAGACTCAGAAACCTTGTGAGGAACCCATTGACCCAATTTGCTGGCTTTTCCGATGGCACACAGGTGTCAATGAATAGTTGAATGACCAAATCCAAGCTTCTTTCTTAGTTTTTCAACAGTTATGATGGGATTTTGTTCCACCAGGTTTTGCAGGACGTCCTCATTGAGCTCTACAGATCTTCCAGCACGAGGTTTGTCTTCTAGGCTTTAGTTTCTGGCTCGAAATTTCTGGAACCACCATTGATACTAGCTTATGCTTATTGTCCAGTCCCCATATACTGCACTAATATTCTTTGCATTTAAAGTTGCATTCTTGCCTTTATGGAACTCATAAAGCAAAATGTGCCAAATATGCTCCTTTGTCACTTCCATTATAGCTTTGTTAAAATCGAACTGCCCTCTTCAAAGCTTTGTTAAAATCGAACTGCCCTCTTCAAAACTCGCTAAAAATAAGGATAAGGTAAAATTACTGTTTTAATAGCAAGTTGATCCTGTCCCCCTCTGATTTTTAGTTCATGCAACTGAAAAAAAACGCATTATTTGTGGGCTGATCCACTATACACATATACAAACTAGCATAGCTGGGGGTGGGGTGAGGGTTGCATTTTTGGGTCTGCAGTAGGCAATGTGTGCTTTTTGTGGGTTCCAGGGGTAGCAAATAGAAGGGCCGCCCCGGGTAGCACACACTCTAGCTACGCTAGTGCATACACATATACACACACATACACATATTCTTTTACGTTTGTCAGTTGGTTGTGACCATGCTGGAACACTGCCTTTAGTCGAACAAATCGACCCCGTGACTCATTCTTTGTTACCCTAGTACTTATTTTATTGATCTCTTTTGTTAAACTGCTAAGTTATAGGGACGCAAACACACCAACATCAGTTGTCAAACAATGGTGGTGGGGGACAAACACAGACACACACACACATGACAGGCTCCTTTCAGATTCCATCTACCAAATCCACTCACATGGCTTTGGTTGGCCTGCATCTATAGTAGAAGACACATGCCCAAGGTGCCACGCAGTGGGACTGAACCCGGAACCATGTGGTTGGGAAGCAAACTTCTTACCATACCTACCATAAATTATTGAAGGAAATAGAGAAATACAATTGACATATAAATTCATTAACATTATAATATAATAATACTATAAAAAGATAACATAAAATAATATAATAAATAAATAAAACAAATATATATCCTACAATTTGTTTTGATTCATATCCACTGGTGAATTTATAAAAAATTCACATTTATGTATACAAATCACGTCTATTTTATGATTTAGCAGTCCTTGCATGAAATTTTTGTCTATTTTTAAGACAAATATTACCCTGATGAGATTCATATACATAAATGTGAATTTATTTATAAATCCACTAGTGGATATTAATCAAAACAAATTGTAGGGTATATATTTGTTTTGATTTGCTCCTGTGCCGGTGGCATATAAAAAGCACCCACTACACTCTCGGAGTGGTTGGCGTTAGGAAAGGCATCCAGCTGTAGAAACATTGCCAGCTCAGACTGGGGCCTGGTGCAGCCACTGGCACTCAGTCAAACCAGCCAACCCATGCCAGCATGAAAAACGGATGTTGATGATGATGATCATCATCATCTTCGTTTAGCGTTCGCTTTCCATGCTAGCATGGGTTGGACGGTTCAACTGGGGTCTGGGAAGCCAGAAGGCTGCACCAGGCCCAGTCTGATCTGGCAATGTTTCTACGGCTGGATGCCCTTCCTAACGCCAACCACTCCGTGAGTGTAGTGGGTGCTTTTTACGTGCCACCGGCACAGGTGCCAGACGAGGCTGGCAAACGGCCACGATCGAATGGTGCTTTTTACGTGCCACCGGCACGGGGGACAATAATATATCTTTCCATAGTATAATTATATAATGTTAATAAATTTATAATATGCCAGTTATATTCCTCTATTTCCTTTAATATTTATATATTGAACTTATACCATTTTAAGTTCTGATTTTTTTCTCTACTGTATTGTGGTACTTAACTGAAGAACCAGTGAAAATTCTATGTTTTCCATCCCTTTGAAAGAAATTGTTTTTTCCATGGATTGAATAATAATGTACACACACACACACACATATATATATATATAATATATATATATATATTATATATATATATATAAATACATGCATTTACATATCTATATACACACACATTGAAAACCAAAATGTTAGTTGGTCATTAATTTATATATCCTATTATAGGCTTTAGCATTGAAGTTACATACTTAGTCTCTACTAATGACTGTCCTAAAGCAGTTATAAATAAGATGCATTGAAGTAGCTTTGCTGAAAGGACTAATTAATTTTCATTAAAACTGAAGAGAATGTAAAGCCATAAATTTACCTTTCTAGGAGTGTTGATCCAAGCAAGGTGACTGAAATGGGAATCAATTGAAACACCAACAACTTCTGCATTGATCTCTTTGAATTTTTCTATATTATCACTAAATGCAATGATCTCGGTTGGGCATACAAATGTACTGAAAACAATAGATAAAAAAGGCTGATTTATTGATTTCTACCACAATGAATAAACAATTGAAAGGTGAGGCTGATGGGCTATTAACACAAAAATCCAATAACACCATTCTGAAACCATTATTCCTCCCACTCAGTCCATACAAACATACACAAATAGCAGCAGTATCAATAACCTTATTAACCCTAATTACTGTGCCTGGATTTGCACAAGAGAGAAATGTAGAGGAACAGCAATCGATGTATTTCACCTGAATTCAACTTTTTAGCCCATGCTCTGGGCTAGAACATGGGCTGGAAACAGTAAAGCAGAGAGACTGCTGAGAGAGAAATATTAAACACACTTGACTGGCCTCCGTGCTAGTGGCATGTAAAAGGCACCAACTGATCGTAGTCGTTTCAGCCCCGCCTGGCCCCTGTACCGGCAGCACGTAAAAAGCACCCACTACACTCATGGAGTGGTTGGCGTTAGGAAGGGCATCCAGCAGTAGAAACACTGCCAGATCAGACTGGGCCTGGTGCAGCCTCCTGGCTTCCCAGACCCCAGTCGAACCATCCAACCCATGCTAGCATGGAAAGCAGACGTTAAACGATGATGATGATGATGACATGTTGTCCTCACCCAAGTGGTAGCAAAATATACATGGAGAGTTGGATTGGTAGTTTGTATCCAGTTTCTTCAACTGACTTCTCACATTAACAAGCACTAACAACAGAATACTTGTTTCTTGGTGGAGGACATCCAAACTTACAACACTTTTTGAAGTTCTTGAACGTAATTTTTCTATTCAAGTATAATTTATATCACTCTTAGTGAATCACACATATTTCTTTTATTGATCTGGTAAGATAAAAGGTAATGTTAACTATAACTGAACTTGAAGCAAGAACCGCTAAACTAATTACTGAAAATTATTTAGTCCTTCACCTCTATATGTATTACAGTGTAACACAATTTTCTTTACAGCATGTCTTAATATTAATATGATACATTTAAAATATAAGTTTAAAATCAATTGAACTAACTCACCAAATTATAAGTATATATTTTATTGACTCAGGAAATACAAAAGACAAAAACTATTCCCAGTTGCGTTTGGGCCCAAAAGAACAAAAATAAATAATATGAGGAACTTAGTTTCACTGCTTTGGTCCACTCATTGTCTGGCACATTGCTGTACTCAAGAAGACCTGCACACCACAACAAAATTGATATCCTAAAACCAAGGTGACGCATCAAAAGCATTGGTATGGGTGCTGGTACCATGTATAAAGCATCTGGTACATTTTGTAAAGTGATTGGCATTAAGAATGGCATCCAGCCATACAAACCAAATCAAAACAGACTACTGAACCTTACCAGTTCCTGCCAAGCTGTCCAACCCACACCAGTATGGAAAACAAACATTATTGATGATGAGGGCTGACAGTTCCCATGTTTAGAATGTGAGCAGATAGCCAAGTTAAAAGGGTACTGGACAACCAAGTTTGTGATTGTTTATATCTTGTCACTGGCACCTAACTTTCAAATAATCCAGCTTCCAGGACTGAGTTTGGTTTCCCCCATGGTTATAGCTTGGAGAAGGAATGGTTCAATTGAATTGACATATCTCAGACATATATATGGCATGAAAACAAAGTCTTTAGTATCTTATTAGCTTCAGTCATACAACTGCATCCCAGCTGGGATACCCCAACCCTAGTACTTATTTTTAATTCTGGTAGTTATTCTATCAGTCTCTCTTGCTGAACCACTAAGTTATGGGGACAGTGGTTGTCAAGTAGTGGCATGACAAACACAACACACATGGGCTTCCTCACAGTTTCCATCTACCATCTTCACTTAGAAGGCATTGATTGGACCAGGGTTATATAGTAGAAGACACTACTCCCACTTACCCACTCCTATATAACGTGCCTATAGCAAGACACCCATGCTTGTCCTATCATACTTTAGCTTTTCAACACTTGGCATAAAGCTCCCAAACCACAACAGCTTGAGCTTTATCCATTTCCTTTTTCCCCTGTACTTTTCTGTCTTACAGGTTACTTGACAAACTAACTAGAGCTTGTAGCACGAAAAAAAAAAAAAAGTACCCAGTACACACTTTAAAGTGGTTGGCATTAAGAATAGCATTCAACCATGGAAACCATGCCAAAGTTGACAGTGAAGCTCAGTGCAGCACTGCAGTTTGCCAGATCTTGTCAGACCATATAACCCACACAAGCATAAAAAACAGTCATTAAATGATGATAATGATGCTTTCAGCAATTTTCCCAGTTACTCATTAACCTAGTCATGCTTATCTTAAGCTTTGTAGTCTAATTAAATTCCTGGGGTTCACCAAGGATCAATCCTCAGCTCCCTCTTGTTTACCATCGTCCTCCAGGCAACAATAGAGGAATTTAAAATGAGCTTCCAGTGGCAGCCACTCTATGCTGATGACCTTGCTCTTATAGCCGAATCACTACCAGAACTAGAAGAATTTCAGGAGTGGAAATAAAGTCTAGAATCAAAGGGCTTTAGATTTAATCTAGCAAAAACCAGTCTTAGTAAGTAGGTAAGCAAATCACAAATCCCTTCAGGTAGATGGCTCTGCTTGATCTGTAGAAAAGGTATAGGTAGAAACTCCATAAGATGCAATGCAAGCTATATCAGAAGGTTAACTGGGAAAATAGTATACATGTGTGAAAGGTGCACAGGTAAAATAAATACTAAAAATGTACAGAAAAATAGACTCCATCAAATGCCAGTGGGGAAAGCTAGAAGTAGTTGATAGCTTCCGTTATCTAGGTGACCAAGTCAGTAGTGGATGCTCTGAGAGAGTAGCTGTGAGAATAGGCTGGGCAAAGTTCAGAGAGCTTCTACCTCTGTTGGTAACTAAGGGCCTCTCCCTCAGAGTAAAAAGCAGATAGTATGATGCCTGTGTGCAAACAACCATGCTACATGGCAGTAAAACATGAGCTATGACTGCCAAGGACATGTGTAGGCTTGAAAGAAATGAAACCAGTATGCTTTGTTGAATGTGCAATGTCAGTATGCATGAACAACAGATGGGGTATACGAGAGAGACAACTGTGTTGATATGGTCACGTGATGCATACAGATTGTAGACAGCTGTGTAAAGAAGTGCTGATCTCTGTAGAGGGAACCTGTGGAAGGGGTAGACAGAGGAAGACATGAGACGAGGTGGTGAAGCATGATCTTTGAACATTGGGTCTCACAGAGACAATGACAGGTGACCGAGACCTTTGGTGATATGCTGTACCCGAGAAGACCCATAAAGCAAAATGAAATTGTAGTCATGGCTGATGCCAGTGTCACATAACTGATACCTGTGCTTGTGGTACGTAAAAAGCACTTATTACACTCTTGGAGAGGTTGGTGTTAGGAAGGGCATCCAGTCATAGAAACCATGTCAAATCAGATTGGAACCTGATGTAGCCCTCCAGTTTACCAGTTCCAGTCAAACCGTCTAATCCAGGCTAGCATGGAAAGCAGATGTAAAATAATGGTGATGATGATTCACTGTTATTATTTTAATGATGTTATTGTAATGAAGCGAGGTCGTTACCAGTGCCGCTGGACTGGCTCCTGTGCAGGTGGCACATAAAAAGCACCATCTGAGTGTGGCCGTTGCCAGTACTGCCTGACCGGCCCTCGTGCCAGTGGCACGTAAAAGCACCCGATACACTCTCGGAGTGGTTGGCATTAGGAAGGGCATCCAGCTGTAGAAACTCTACCAGATCAAGATTGGCGTCTGGTGTAGCCATCTGGTTCGCCAGACCTCAGTGAAATCATTCAACCCATGCTAGCATGGAAAACAGACGTTAAACGATGATGATGATGTAAAAAGAAGGGATTAATATGATTTCTCTAAATCAACTCAGAAATATTTACAATGTGTTTTCCTTCATGACATCTAAATGAATCAGAGAAAAACTTACAAATCTAGTGGATAAAAGAAGAGCACCAAATATTTTCCTTTGTAATCTGCCAACTTAAGGTCTTTGAATTCTCCATTGACAACAGCAGTCCCTTTGAAGTCTGGTGCAGCTTGTTGTATTTTGGCCGCCAGCAGTGCAGGACCACCTTCAAATAACAAAATAAATTTAGTTAAAAATAACTAAAACTGACATGGAATTGGATTATTAACTCCAGAGCCATGAGTTCATATATGCTGTATGAGTTGCTTATGTTCCAGTAGGAATAACTATAAGACAATGTCTGTAGAATATACAGTAGCAGAACAAAGGGGTTTCAGAGGGTTGATGTTCCGGGGTAGGAAGAATGGACAAAGCAATTAGGGTAGGGAACTGGCTTCTGAGATAAAGATGAGGAGGAAGAAATACAAGTATATCAGTTGTTGTTGTTGTTTGTTCCTTCTCGAGCCATGCCTGGCTCATAAGGGCCGGTTTCCCGGTTTCTTGGTGTATAGGTTCCCAGCCTGGACGGGACGCCGGTCCATCGCAGGTGAGCTGCAAGATGCAGTAGGACAGAGTGAGAGAAAGTTGTGGCGAAAGAGCCAGCAGAAGTTTCGCCATTACCTTCTGCTGGAGCCGTGTGGAGCTTAAGTGTTTCGCTCATAAACACACACATCATCCGGTCTGAGATTCGAACCCTCAATCCCTCGACCGCGAGTCCGCTGCTCTCACCACTAGGCCATGTGCCTCCACAAGTATATCAGTTGAAAGTGTGCAGCTAACTAGTTTAGAGAAGTAGAGATTGCTGTAGTAGTGATGAATAAACAGAGAAATAAGATAGTGAATTTGTGAGCTTGAGGCCAAAGCATGTCAGTGAGCTTTTACTAATTAGCTGGACAATCGTTTTTTTTAGATATGGATATCTTGTGCACTCAGCATAACTGACATACTTTCTTAGGTTTATACTTTTGTTATATAATCTTTTGGCTGAGGATAGGCTCAACCTAATCTAAATATGACCTACAGCATTTAAATTACTTAATGTAATCTAAAAACATGCTTACATATATATTTTCATTTACATATACACACTTGTAAACCAGGTCAAAATTATAAATTGTTTCATTGTAAAGTTGATAGAATTTTGTCATTTCTGGTTGGTTGATTGTATGTATATATCATCATCATTTTAACATTCACTTTTTCATTCCATGCTTGCATGAGTTAGATGAAGTTTAGTGAGGTAAACTTTTAACAGCTGGATACCTTTCCTGTTGCCAACCCTCACCTGTTTCCGAGCAAGATAGCATTTCCCCATTGCCAGATATGTTCGTACAGAATACTGGAAATACACGACACCGCTTGTGTGACAGTGACAATCATTTACAACAATTACGTGATGTCAAAACAAGGACACACACACAAACTGGCTCCTTTTAGCTAAATTCACTTACAATACCTTGGTTGGCTACAGTAGGAGACACTTGCCCAAGGTGTCATGTAGTGGGACTCAGCCATGCAATTGGAAAGCAAACTGCTTACCATACAGCATCATCTGTGCCTAGCTTGTGGATGAGAAAGACCCAGGGAGACATGGGATGTAATGGTGAAGGCTAACCTCAGGACTAAGCCTCATGGGAAAATGACAAAGCATTAGGATATCTAGCAAAATGAGATTCTCATGCAAACTTGCCCATTATAATAAAACAGACTTCCTGAAGTGGTTTTATATATATATATATATATATATATATATATATATATATACACACACACCCGTATCAATGTCATGTGCTTCCTCACCACACCATATCATCTATTGCAGTTGTCCCCCTGCCCCGCCCATCTCTATACCACTTTTCTCTATTGCCACTCAGAACGACCTCACTAGTTAGCAATTCTTCATCCATCAATATTGTTCTCCACACCCACATGTTAAACACCTATTCCTCCATCCTTACCCAGACCGTTAAATTATCTCTCTTTATGCATTACAATTCTTTACTCCACTGCTGCATCCAATCCAAACATGTCATCTTTCTTCTTCCCAACCTCCCCATCAACAGTATCATTACTATTCTACTGCAAGCATCCCTGTAACCTGCTTGACTAGTGCACCTGCCTCCCCTTTTCCACTTCCCCCACACACTCCTGCAAAACCCCCACTTCTCACCCACTATTGATCCTGTTACATGAGGTGCTACCTGGGCACCTTATCACCACAGTTTATCTTCTTGGAGATACTTCTAATCCATTCTTATTCTCTCTCCTAAATGTGATCAGCCATGTAGCTCCTTTACAATGAGAACCTGCTCTAGCCCAACCTTTTCCCTCGTCCCTTAACCTCCATCTAATATACAACTGCAACATCCACCCTCCCTGGGTTTGTTGACTTGCAAGCTACATGGTGACCTCAATAGTGCTGGTGGTACAACAAAAAGCACCTAGTATACACTGTAGTGTGGCTGATATTAGGAAGGACATCTAGCAGTGGAAAACACACCAAAGCAGACACTGGAGCATGATGCAGTCCATCGACTCATTGGATCCTTAACAACCCATTCAACCCATGCTGGCATGGAACATGGTAGTTATATGATGATGATGATGAAATGTATTAAATAAAAATAGATCCACACTTTTGTTAAGCTGAGCTGGCATGCTGGTCTTAATTCCAGTTGTGATTATTTCATTTTGTTTTATATGGTTAATATCATAGTTTACCCCACTCCACCTAAAAATCTCATGCTATTTAAATTATGCAAGAAACCATTATTAAACAACCTTGGGACATTTTTCCAATATGATTTAATGTTTTAATCACTAAAGCCTAGTTAATCACTAATGTTAGATTACACCTTAAGGTCTAAAACCTTTGGCATGTTCTTGGGAAGTGAATACAGAAAAGGATTGCAAATGAATGTAAAGAAGGATGTATGTAAAAGTATTACCTGTTTTAAATGTACGACATCCAAATTGTAATCTCTGAGAAGTTCCAGATGCAAATTTAACAAACTGTTGAAGTCTGCAGAGCTGTGAAATCACATGAAATGAAACAGATAAACTAAGATTAGAAAACAAAAAATATATCATTGTAGGCTATTAGTTATTAGATGATGAATATTTTACAGTCTACTAGATAACATTTAGAGGGAGAATTTATTGAAGAAATAATCAATAAATAGATCCATTTGATTCTAAAACCAGGAAATAATTCCAACCAACTCTACTGGAATCTGATTAAAAAATATTTTCAGATTTTTACCAAGTGAGAAACAAGAAAACTTAAGTTTTTAGTTTTTTAAGAATTTTCTCTGCTGCCAGAACTTTCTGAAGTGCTTGGTTTGCAATAATGATTTCCAATTTGCTATTAACTACAAAAGCCTACTTTAAAACAGATTTATATTTTGTAACTAGCAAATTTTACATAGGAATTCATGTTCTGTGTAGAAAATATGTTATATATATTACTGCAACCAAATATAAATAAAAGTTTGTGAAGACAAAACTTTACACTTTTCTTGGCCAAAATTAATTCCTGTTAATATATCGCTTACAGTTATCAAGTCTATGACAGTTTCATTTATAAACAGAATATAAGGCCATGCCTGTGCCCCATTGTGAGAACAACCTCACTGATCCTGCCAATTACATGCTAATGACTTTAACTTCTAATATCCCAAAGAACTGGAAACAATCACATTCAACCAGCTTCTTTATCATCTTGTGTGAACAGTAATTTCTGTGTATTTTGTACATTAACAATCTCTTCCTGTCATTTATAATCACACAGATCTGAACAGATGATTCAGTTCTTTACAGAAAAGTATTATTCACTTTCGTTCAAGGCACCTCAAACCTGACATGCAGAACTATGAGCACTGACCTAAAATTATCACTTGATGAGGACACGATAACCTTGTCTCATTAAATACACAGTTATTACACAAAACACAACATATATTGTCATTCTCATTCATGTAAAATACATGAATCTTCTATCTTTAGAAATGCCCAGCCTCAAGACTCTGATGATCTTTCATGGAAACTAGTTACAACATAAATAGCAACATAAACATCTTCCAGGATACTCTGTGTCAAAAAATACACAACTCACAGCTACTTAATGGCATATAAGGCATAACTTCACCTTACATTAGATTCCAAGATCAAACACAAAGGAAAAAAAGCAACCTAACTAACTGGCAAATCTTCACTGGCCGACACAATAAACATTACCAACTAGCATGCTGCATTCTCTCTCTGCATCTTCTAGTGCTACTAGAACAGTTCATGATACTGGGAATTAACCAGCTGTTACTAATCAATGACCATCTCCTTTTGACAGCTTTACTAGTGTACTAAATACTTCTCAGAATCTTTCCTCCTTAAAACTGCAATTTCATTGAACTCACTTCTTGCTTAAGTTTTGCCCATATAGACTTGCAGAAGTTCAAGCTGAACATCAACCATGCTATCTCACTGCTCTGAAGTGACCTGCAAGGTTATAGGCACAGGCCCTTTCCTTAGCCTTATAAAAAAGTAAATGATGGTATTACTTGCTAACTATACTGATATTCTCTACTTTATGACTAAGATTCTTGCATTTCTTACAAATCTGATAATTTGGCATTTTTTTAAGCATTGACATAAGCTTAATAATAAATTCTCAAGCATGAAGTTGGCTCTTTCAGTGTGAATTACTGACATGTATTTAAAGATAGATGAAAAAGGAACACATTTTAAAATATAGACAGCTACCCTGGTGATTCATCAACTTGGAATGATCTGGTTTCATTGTTTATACATTAGTATTTTTGTGATACAAAAAGTTAAAATTTAAGTGAAAAATATTCACTGAGAAGATACTATTAAGATTTAGGAAAAAATGTTAAGTCAGACCAGAGAAATTTGATTCTCATCTATTATATAAGAAGATACTACCCATAGTTCAACTTTTCCCAGCATTGAAAAAAACCCCAAAACTAATGATTAGAATTTCTATTCAGAAGCACCAAGGTTTTACTTCTTACTGGGTTGCATTATAATACATCAGAATTTTTTCTAATAAATGTTAAACAAGATATTTCAGCTAACCTTGAATTGAAAACCCATTTTCCTACGCTCTTTTAAAACAAATCTGAATAAATAAAAAGTTCAGTGCCTACTCCACTAACTATATTCATTTAATGAGTGAATATGTTCATTATGATATTTACTCTTTTACTTGTTTCAGTCATTTGACTGCGGCCATGCTGGAGCACCGTCTTTAGTCGAGCAAATCGACCCCAGGACTTATTCTTTGTAAGCCTAGTACTTATTCTATTGGTCTCTTTTGCCGAACCGCTAAGTTACAGGGACATAAACACACCAGCATCAGTTGTCAAGTGATGATGGGGGGGGGGACAAACACAGACATATATATACATATATACGACAGGCTTCTTTCAGTTTCCATTTACCAAATCCACTCACAAGGCTTTGGTCAGCCCGAGGCTATAGTAGAAGACACTTGCCCAAGGTGCCATGCAGTGGGACTGAACCCAGAACCATGTGGTTGGTAAGCAAGCTACTTACCACAAAACTTAAAAATCTAGTGTACTTCCTTCTCAGTCTAAATGTTTAAGATTACAGTAAATATTTGGCAGGAAAGGAGAGACTGGTGATGGTGCCATATAAAGAGCATCCAGTACACTCTGTAATGTGGTTGGCATTAGGAAGGGCATCCAACCATAGAAACCAAGCCAAAACAGACTATGGCACCTGGTGCAGCTCCTGGCTTTGCCAGGTCCTGTCAAACCATCCAATCCATGCCAGCTTGGAAAATGGACGTTAAATGTTGATGATGATGACGACGATGATGTGGAGAATAAGAACTGGTGTAAGGGAAGTTGAGCTCTGGAATTTTTAACTGCTGAGTTAAGTGAAGTGGTCAACAACTTCGATATTTTCATCTGCAACTGAGAGATGAGATAGAGTACCCCAGGAAGCCAACAAAAGACTGGGTCTGTCTTGATCCAAGTAATGAAGGCCAAGTGATTCAGCTTCCTCATGTAGTGAAAAGAGAGCACTTGAGACATCCAGACACTCAGCAAGAATAACTGCATCAACAAAATCAGCAATCTTTATTAGTATGGTCCATAGCAGCATTAGTTTTTTAATGGTTATAATACATTAATATAATTTGATGTTTGAAAATTATATTGTATACTATTTGAAATAAAGAAATTTCTCAATTCAAAATTTGTAATGTTCAATTAAAATATTTGGAAGATCGATTACGTCCCTTGACATAGATTTAGTTTAGTCTATGAAACTGACACTGATATTCATTTGAATAAATTGTAAAAAGCAATTTTTATTTGCGATTCTACAGATCTGGGAATAAGATGAAAGAAAGATAATATAGTTGTAAACAATATCACGACTCACACTCAAAGTCGAAATAGAAGTGACTAGAAATATTGTTTTGAATGTTACATTATGTGGCGGGAAAATAGAATTTTAAAACAAGCATACATGAGGTTTGGTACACGTGCAGCAATTAATGAAATATGCAAACTGACTCGTTAAAGCAACAGACACCGAGTAAGAACCTTTGTTTCTTCGGTAACAACTTTTAATGGTTATAATACATCCAATATAATTAGATGCATACGGTTACATAATACTAGCTATACCGGCTTACGTCAATGCGTGCATGTGATATTGGTGCATCATTCCATATTTTTAAAACAAAATTTCTCTAGCAAAAAGGTTACTGAAGAAAAAAAAGAAATCTTTTTTATTAATTTCGCAGTTAGGTACTTCATTAACAATGATTATAAAATTAAAAAAAGAATTGTTAAGCCAAGTAAGGGATATAAGCTCAATTGGGATTAAATCTACGATGACTGGTTTAAATTGGTGTTAATCGTAACTCAGCCCCTGCCCTGCTCGGGCCATACAGTAATCTCTCCAGACTTATCAGATTCGATATAATTCTGTCTGATCTGGTCACACGCAAAAAAAAAAAAAACTGTTGATGTTGGAGAACAAGACAAGCTGTAATCAATGATACTTATTTTGTCGCTCCATTCAAGGTTAAAGATGTTAGTTCCTTTTGAGTACTAACGGAGATTTGAAGGACATTGGATACGAAAGAAATGACGTTTAATACCGTGTTATGCTCCGATCAAAGGTATTACAGATTTAACTAGGGTGGCCTTCCTCCACACCCGTTCAAACAGTGTATCTTAGATTTCGTTATTACGGGTATCTTTTTTTTCAAGGCAAAACGGCATGAATAGATTTGGCTGTTTTTCCATGCAGGTCGAATGACTGCGAAGAAGTTGCTTTCGTCGGCTGAAAACCATATGCACATTATGAAACTATAAAAAAAATACTAAACTTTGAAATAAGTTGAAGTACAAACAAGATAAAGGGACAAATATTCATTTACCCAGCAAAATAATAAAAAGTGAAACGAATTACTTGGAAAGGAGGAAAACAGAACTTATAATAGGAGATATTCAAACATTTTCTTTTTCAAGAATAAAAGGCTAATTAAAATAAAATATATGCATATTTTGAAATATAAAATGAATGCTAAATAATAAATGAAAGATGCATAGGCTTCGCAAGATAATGGTATTCCACCCGTCTTGAATGAATAAACTAAATGTTGTTATGTAAAAAATACAAGGTGTCTTGGGGGTACAGGTTAATTAAACGTTCGGCAACAATTAAAGACCAACGTTCTCATAAAAATTCAGTATGGTGTTAAAAAATTAAAACATTTTATAATTACCCCTGTACGTAGCATGACTGATGTGCATTAAACAAAGAAAAATTGATAAATTAAACAAGTTTTTTAGTCGCAGTTGCAAACCCGCAAAACGTTATCGACGGCACAGTTAGAAATCAATGCGCATGCGTCATATCACTTAGTAAAGATACAGGTGCTCCTACCGTGGCTATCCCAGCGTGTAATTCAATTTCTTTTATAGATGCAATATACGTAGCGCTATACTATCCTGTTAGAATACATTTTTGAGTTATCTTTCAAATAATTTGTTAGTTTTTTTTTCTTCTCTTGTTAAGGCTTCTGGCTGTGATTAAAGAAAAGCAATTCCCCTCCTCCGACCAAAAACAGAAAGGGCGGAATTCTGGTTTAAGCACCTCAAATAACTCCCTTTACTTTTTTGGAATTTTCAGAAAATTTTAGCGAATTTGTGTTCTTCACATGGGGGAATTCATACGATTATGAAAAAAAAAAAATTTTTGATTTTACGATCTTTTTAAATATCAGTCTTTAAATTATAGGCACTCCGAATTTTTGGTTTTAATCTCAGTAATGGGCCATTAAATGTGTTTATGAGGAGAAAGATATTGGAAAACATCAATGCATGTCGGACTGACACGAAGAAAGAAGGAAAGTAAATCGTGAGATGAACGAAAAGTAACAGCTAAATAGCCCTTAAATCATACATGCACACAAATTTTTTAATGTTTTAGCATAATCGTATGAATTCCCATGAGTAAAACAAAGTTATAAAGGGTGCTTAAACTAGAATTCCGCTCCAACAAAGTAACATTTTTCGCAGCTAAAATATATTTTATTCTACTATCTCTACATATAAAAGTTCAGACGGAAAGACTTCTCCCCGCCACCCATTTTCTCGCAAATTATTGTTTCTTTTAAATTTATTTTGCCATAAACCCACGTTTCCGGAAAATTGCGAAAAATCGGAATTTTGAAATTTATTTGCCCCCCCCCCTACTTCTTCCCCCAAATTCTTCATTTTTCACTTTTTTCCATAAACCTAACCCTAAAACCCCAACCCTAATCCTAACCCTAATCCTGACCCTAAAACCCTAACCCCAAGTCGAAAAATTTTTTGAAATTTTTTTTCAAAATCATAATTTTTCTGCATATTTTGACAAAGGAAGAAAATTGTGAAAAAAAAATTCTACGGAAATTTTTGGAAATTCCTTTCAGAACCCTGATCTCCATATTTTACCTCATATTTTGAAAAAAAAAAAATTGTGAAAAAAGTTGAAAATGAAGAATTTAGGAGGCGGGGGGGATGGTAATTTAAAGATGCTGATTTTTGCCAATTTTTTTGCAGATTTGTATTCTCCATAGCTGGAAACAGGGTTTTGTGTGGAAAAAAGAATTAAATAAAAAAAAAGGGGTGTTTTGGAGGTGGGGGAGTACAAAGGAAGTCTTGCCGTTCAGACGACCTTTCACTGATTGTTTTGGTTTCAATGGAAGAAACACAAAGTTGATTTGTCGTTAATAGTGAAATACCTAATGTTTCGAACACACTTGTTCTATGGCTGCAGGAAAGTAAATGAGAATAGAAACAGGTGAGACAATAACATGGAATGGTAGGTACGGTCCCCAGGGATGGGCAAGATGGGTGTGTGAGAAGGATTAAAGTGAGAAGTGGATTAAAAGTTTGTAGGGAAAGTCAGATCAAGTGAAAGGTTAAAATGAAAGTGAAAACTCATGGGTGCAGGAGTGACTGTGTGGTAAGTAGCTTGCTTACCAACCACATGGTTCCGGGTTCAGTCCCACTACATGGCATCTTGGGCAAGTGTCTTCTACTATAGCCTTGGGTCGACCAAAGCCTTGTGAGTGGATTTGGTAGACGGAAACTGAAAGAAGCCCGTTGTATATATGTATATATATATATATATATTATATATATATATATATATATATATATGTGTGTGTGTGTGTGTGTGTCTGTGTTTGTCCCTATAACCGATGCTGGTGTGCTTATGTCCTCTGTAACTTAGCGGTTCGGCAAAAGAGACCGATAGAATAAGTACTAGGCTTACAAAAAATAAGTCCTGGGGTCAATTTGCTCAACTAAAGGCGGTGCTCTAGCATGGCCACAGTCACATGACTGAAACAAGTAAAAGAGTAAAGAGTATATATATCTATGAATATGTATGTGTGTTTATGTCCCTGTAACTTAGCAATTCGGCAAAAGAAGCCGATAGAATAAGTACTAGGCTTTAAAAGAATAAGTTCTGGGGTCGATTTGCTTGACTAAAGGTGGTGCTCTAGCATGGCCGCAGTCAAATGACTGAAACAAAAGAATAAAAGAAAAGACTCAGGCAAGTAATTTAAATATGGAGTGAGAAGACAGCACCATGGACAACAAGACAACAGGAGAATAAAATGGATGTTAAAAAAATAAATAACTCAGAAGCTGAGGAAGATTGAAAGTAAGTAATGAATTTTAAGGAGTGGTAAGAATTGGTTCAAAACATAGGGGTAGGGAAGAGAGCAGACTGTTGAAAAGTAAAACATGATAATAAAAAAAAAGACAAAAAAAAAACAGGGTTTGAGTTAGGAGCTAGATAGGAATATGATTCAATATTGGGTATGGAAACCTATAGGAGTGTATCCATGTTTAGATGTAGTGTGTAGGCGAGTAGTGGTGTTTTTCTGGGTGGGGTGAGTAAGCATGTTTATGTGTGCAAGTGTGGAAGCTATGTGTTTTATGCAGTTTAATGAGATGAGGTATTGGTATGTGTGTGTGTGGTATTGTATTATATATGTGTGTGGAGACTGTAGGAGTGGGTGCTGGTGTGAGGTGAAAGGTAAGGCTAGAGGAGTATGGATTGTGTACAAGGGTATGGGTATTTTGGACTCTAGATTACAATTGAGACCATCCTTACCAGTGTTAATTTTTTAGTTGGACCTGGGTACCTGTTCATACAGGCTTTACCGCAAACCAAATGAAAGGCTGTTGTACATTAACACAGCCTCCTGCTGCCCACCTATCATGTTCAAGAACCTAGAGAAGAGTGTTAGTAAAAGGATCTCAAACCTGTCTTCCAGTAAAGAAGTTTTCAATGCCACAGCTTCCTATTATAACGAGGCTCTGGCATCCTGTAGGTTTAAGGACTGTATCTCCTATATGCTGGGTCTTAACACCCGCAAAAGGAAGAGCTACCATAAAATCATTTGTTTTATCCCACTCTTCTCACCTATCATCAAAACTTGTGTGAGAAGGATATTCCTTAGATTGGTGGACAAACACTTCACACATAAATATGGGCGAGTGTTTACTAGACACAACTTAAAGGTTTCTTTCAGCTGTGCACCCAGCAATAAAAGAAATATTAGTGAATACTGTTAGACCACACAGAGAGGCATGCTGCTCATGCAGGGTTAACAATAAGTGCTCAGTGGGGAGAGAGTTGATGCAGCTCTTAAGGTGAAGTGTATGAAGCAGAGGTGGTGACTAGCACTGGCCACGGTAATGGCACCGACAACACACCTGCCAATAACAATGACAGCAACAGCAAATGCAGCGAGTCAAGCAGCACTGGCAGTTATGTCAGCAAGCATGACAACTAGAACAGCAATAAAAGCACCAACAATGCATCTGGCAGTAGCAGCACCAGCAGCCTTGATGGTGGAAACTGCAGCACAAGTATCGTGTCCAGCAATAACAGATGTGATACCGGCAGCAGCACCAGCAAAAGGTCAGGTTGACAATGACAACAGCATTGGCAAAGATAACGGCAGCAACTGTAATACCACCAGCACAAAGGCAAAGACACAGATATACATCAGATCTACAGGTGGCCTGTTTAAGCATCAACTTAACAATCACAGGCTCTCCTTTAGGATACAAGAGAGGTGCAAAATCACATCCCTGGCCAGCTATGTATGTTGTTTTAGAGAATAGGATACACCATACATAAATGGAGGCTCCTAGAACAACTAGGGCCTTATCTTAACAGGAGCATGTAATGTAAGCTTAACTTAGTCAAAAGAGCAAGAATCCTGAAAAAAATCCCTTGATCCGGGGATCTTTTTAAATCCATAAAAGAGATATTTAGTCAGTGCACTCATCAGAGGAAATTCCTGTTAAAAACATGGAATTCCCCATTTGTCAACTAGGGAAATGCAGCTAACTTTGGCTGGCTTGTCGTGGATATAACTGGAATCGATGTAAGGAGGATAGCATAACTTCTCCCAAGGTTTTGCCAGGAGAGTTTCATTTCAGAATTTTTTTTGCTTACAAAATTCACTGACCATGATGTTTCCTTCCTGCTATTTGAGTCTGACTAGTCGCCTACACTATCTGTATTTTAAAACTATGATTAAAAGATAATAAAAAAAAAACTGAAATTTTAGGCTTTATGAAGGGTTAATGAAAAAATTAAACAGATTTCAATATTGTTTTTAAATCATGTTTGAAAATAAAGTGGGGATTGTAATGGTGATCACTGACTTCCCCCAATTTTTTTTTTAACCTCCAAGGCTTCATCATCATTTTTAAATGTGTAGTACAAAAAAAAAAAGGCCAAAATTGGTACTGCATGGGGGAGGAGATTTGAAAAAAATTAATAAATTTTCAAATTTTTTTTAACAAAAAGACATCTATTGTTAACTATGTAGTGTAAAAAGGAAAAAAAAAAGAAACTGGACTAAAAGGTGGGGAATAGGGCATTCATAAATTTTCAAGCATTTTTTTCATAAAAAAATTCCCCATATCATTTACAATGGTGTGGTTGAAAAAAAAAATTTCTAAAATCCCTGTCAAAATGAAGAAAAGCCAACTTTCTTTAAATTCTTTAGAGTGTTTCAGCTTTAAAGCTGTGATCATGCTGAGGTACCACCATTGTGCTGGGGCACCACCGTTATATTATTTAAAACAGCTTGATTCAGTTCCATGAGACTTGAAGTTTTGCAGCTGCCTAATGGGAGCCCGTCTCTGTCATGCTTAGGATATATATATTCTGATTGAATCTTCCATGTGTAAACATGTACCTCCTTGTGACAATGTAAACTTTCCTTTAATCAAGATATCCTTGGCCTGAAGAGTAGCCTGTGGTATATACCTTCCTTGGATATTTACCACTTCCGAGGTTCCACTTGCTATGAAACATATACAGCCTAGATTTTATCTACTCCATTCCTTAACTTTTGCTTTCCATGAAATATAAAAAGAACTTTCTTCAATTTATCATACTTTGATAAAAAAAAAAAAAGATCTACAACCTTCCACCTCAATAAACCACTATTGTCCTTGAAAGTTGTTTTTTTATATTTACTATGGATTGCTTGAAGCTAACTTTCTTCCTACACCTCGATCCTTGGATCTTATATTTCTCTCTCTCTTCTCTCTCTCTCTCTCTCTCTTTCTCTCTCTCTCTCTCTCTATATATATATATATCAGAGGCGACTCCAAGTCATCAGCGTCACACACACACACACACACATGCATGACATGCACTCACACAGTTTCCTTCTACCAAATTCACTAACAAGTTATTGTTTAGCCCAGAACTGTAGTAGAAGACACTGGCCAAGATACTGTGCAGTGGGACTGAACTCAAAACTACAAGAGTTTGAAGTGAGCTTCTCAACCACTCACCCATGCATCTGTTTCATGTTATTATTTTCTCAGTCTATATCACTACCACAAATTTTATTACTTTTGATCTGCCATGTTTACTCTGCTCATTGTATTTACTCCAATAACATGAACTACACATTCACAGAGGTCCCTTGTCTCAAAATGCAACATCTTGTGAGCAGTCTTTGGTGCTTTGTTCCAAGTTTTTCCTAGTGTCTCTCTTCTATAAATTCCATTCACTTTGTGTGTGCAGCACTTCTTTAAACAGTTGTCATCCTCCATATGTATCATGTATCTACACAAAATCTGATTCCTCTGATATCCAGTCTGCCTTGTGGTCTTTCGATTCCTTAATACTCTGTCACTCATGCATGCTAAAATTACACATCAGATGTGTAATTCTTCTGATGTGTTACACATTATCAGAAGAACGATGTGTAATTCTTCGGAATTACATGTTATTGAGAAGCTTACTTGCTTTATTTCTTTCTCATTTCAGCAAAACCTCTGCATTCAGGATCCTTACCTCACTATAAATTATCAATTTATTAATTGTAAAGATGATTGAATTTAATACTTTCTGACTTGGTGTTTTAAAAGAAGAAAAAACATTGTAAACAGTTTTGAAAAAGTGATAAGAGAAATTTTGGGAAGCTGAGCTTACAAGCTGATTTTAATTCCCAGTCGTAATTATTTGTTTATCTGATGAATGTCATTGCTTTCCAACTTCTAAAAATCTCATGTGATTAAAATTATGTGAGAAATCATGGTTAAACAACCTTGGAACAGTGTTCCAATCTGATTGAACCTTGATCTGTAATGCCTATGTTCTGATCTTTCATAGTTAATCACTAATGATGGGTTATACCTTAAGGTTTAAAACCTCTGACATGTTCTTGGGAAATGAATACAGAAAGGAATGCAAATGAATATAAAGAAGGATGTATCTAAAAGTATTACCTATTTTAAATGTGTGATATCCATATCCAAAGTGTAATCTCTGTGAAGTCCTAGATGCAAATTTAACAAACTGTTGAAGTCTGCAGAGCTGTGAAATCACATGAAATGAAACAGATAAACTAAGATTAGAAGACAAAAAAATATATCATTGTAGACCATTAGTTATTAGATGATGAATATTTTACAGTCTACTAGATAACATTTAGAGGGAGAATTTAGTGAAGAAATAATCAATAAATAGATCCATTTGATTCTAAAACCAGGAAATAATTCCAGCCAGCTCTACTGGAGTTTGATTAATAAACATGCTCAGACTTTTACCAGGAAAGAAGTAGAGTGGAAGAGAAGAAAATAGAAGTGATATCATAATGTAAATAGTTGCTGTTAGAGAAATATATTTGCTTGTTTTATTATTTTATTTTTTATTTTTTAAAGATCTCTGATGTCAGAACATCTCTATTTACAAGAATAGCATTGTATGATGAATGATTTCTCTGTCTCTAGCAATTTCTACCATCTAGTGTGCTTGTGTGGTTAAGAAGTTTGCTTCTCAGCCAGTTGGTCCCAGGAAAAATTCCCTCTGTGTGGCTCCTCAGGGAAGTGTCTTCTGTCCCAAGCAGAATAAAACTTTGTGAGTGGATTTGGTAGATGGAAAGTGAAAGAAGCCTATTGCACACGTGTGTGTGTGTGTGGGGGGGTGAGTGAGTGTGTGTGTGAGTGTGTGTGTGTGTGTGTGTGTGTGAGTTGGTATTCCCTTGTCTTGAGATTATATGATTGTTGTAAATGAGCATTGCCATCCTACAAGCAGTGTTCTTCGTTTCCCTAGTTCTGTGGGAATAAGTCCTGTCATGGGGAAATATTACCTTAGTTGTAAAAAAGATGAGGAATGGCAACAGGAAGGGCATCCTGCTGTAGAAAATTTTCCCCAACAAATTCCATCCAAGTCATGCAAGCATGGAAAGGTGGATGGTAAAAGAAGGATGATGATGGTGATGATGTGAGTGGAATATCTATAGGCACTGAAAAGGACCCTAATTATGACAACTTGTTTGTTGGTCTCAGTTTAAGTTTACTCAAACAATCTCTGAGTCATGTAGCCTGTACATTGATGACTGTATCAATGTACAGGCACACTCATCCAGTTAAGTAAAATCAAGACCATAAAGATGTGTTGTTTATGCTCTTACCTTTGCAGACAATCTGTTCCTAATAAACTTCTCACCAGAGGCCACAAACTGCATTCAGTTTTCCAAAAAAATTCAGGTCTCTGTTCAGTTTTGTTGCCAATAATGGAAATATGTTAATTTCTCACAAGTTTACTGTCTATGGCAACACTCATAATTTTAGTTTGTAATTCCAAAAGTACAATTCAAAGTTTGATCAACTTTTCTTTGATAAAATCTATTCTTTGTACTTTATTGGGTCAAATGTCCTTATCTAATTCTTTATTTAGGGTCATTAGCATCATCATCGTCATCATCGTCGTTGTTGTCATTGGCATTGGTGTTGGTGGTGCTGTTGGCAGCAGCGGTGTCAGCGTCATTGGCATCAGTGGTATCCTCATCAGCATATCTGTTTTAACATTCTCATTTCCATACTCGTACGGGTCAGACAAACTTCATTGCAGTAGATTTTCTGTGATTAGACACCCTTCCTATCACCAATCCTCATTTGTTTCCAAGCAAGGTGTTGTAATCCAATGTCAGACTATTGTAAAGTCCACATTGGTACAGCTGTATAGTTAGTTAGACAAGTAAAGACATGACTATCTATGACCAACTCTGCCGACTTCTCAACGTCACAGTATTTGTAACAACCAGCATATACCACTCATCACGGGAGGGGTGTTCCATTATTATTATTATCCCTATAACATCTCCCCTTTTAAGTTTTTTTTCTTAGGGAATGTAATTTTATTTCTTTTTATTAGCAATAGTTTTTACATCACCCCCACTTTCCATTTTGAGTTTTTTTCATACAGTTACAAATTAAAGTTTTTTTGCAATTAGCATCCACTTCTAGGAACTCTGTACATTTTCTTTTTCTTTCACTCATGCATCTGGGTTCAGTTATTTGTAGTGGCATTGGTACTTGAAAAGTATCATATAACTATTCCATTGATTCTTCTATTCTCTTGGGTTCGCTCTTAATAAATCTTTATTTTAGTTGAATTATGTGTCTCTTGTATACCCATTTTCTTAGACAAAACATTGGTTTGTTTCCTGACTTTTGTCCTGTTTGTACTGTATTTTAGTACACACTTGATTTCTATTCTGCTTGCTCTGTATTTTCCACACACTTGTTTCACTTAGGAGTAACTTTTACTTTTCAATTTTCTCTGCTTCATGCTTTAGATTTACTATTCTTTCACATTTTTCTGAAAATTGTTTTAAAGTTACAGCTTGGTTTTGTAAAGTTACTGCGAGAATTCCTGTCCTTACTTCTGTGTCTTTTTCTGCAGCTACTCCCTGAGTAAATATCAGGTTTTAACTTGTCCAGTTTGAACTTTTACATTCTTTGTTAACTCTTCCAGCATATGTGATGTAGTCCACCTTGTTGTTCTTTTCTAGGTTCAAACATTTCCAGTGTGTATTGAACAATGAGATTTCTCACAAAAAATTTTACACAATATATCTATTGAATTTCTAAAGTTTATGCCAGAAGGTTTTTTGGGTGTACATAATTGCTGTAATGCTCATGTTCTCCTGCTGCCAGTTTTCTTAGGATTGGATACATTTTCATATTATAATATACCTCGAAGATAACTCTTTCATCCGGTTCATACTTAAATGCCATTATTGGGTTTGCAACATAATCTGGCAAGAACATCTTTACAGAATTTTTTGATGACTTGCTATTCATTAATTGCAGCATTTGTTGCTGTAACAGTAATTGTTGTTGTTTTTTTCAGTCGTCGTTGTTGCTGGTTTTGCAACTTGAGCAAACTGGCCAACAAACCTTCCATAATTTTATGATTTTGTATACCATAAAATTTGCACAAAAAACGTTTGTGAGTTTGACTGTTGCCACCACTGTTGTAATCCAATGTTGGACTCTTGTAACATCCACTCCGGTATAGCAGTATAGTTAGTTAGACAAGTAAAGACGTGACTATTTATGACCAACTCTGCTGACTTCTCGTCGTCACAGTATTTGTAATGACTAGCACATACCACTCGTCATGTGAGAGGGGTGTTCCATTATTATTATTATCCCCATAATACAAGGAAGCATTTCCCCATGACTGGTCATGTTTTCACAAAACATTGGAAATGAATGATACTACTTGTGTGGCAGTGACACATGTTTACAAGCATGTTTACAACAATCCTCTGATGTCAAGTCAAGAAAGTATACATGCTCACACACACACACACAAACGTGCACATATGCATACACACACAATAAGTTTCTTTCAGTTTCCATCTTCCAAATCCATGGGCTATAGTGTTAGACACTTGCCCAAGGAGCCATGCTGTTGGACATTGCCAGAAACCAGGTGGTTGAGAAGCATGCGAGGATTCTTTCACTCAATGATCTTTTCAGTATAAAGAGTAAGGGTCATCAGCAGGTATTTATAGCTCATATTTTCATGAAATCGAAAATGAAACCAGAAACTGAAGTGGATAAAGAATTGAGGCATGTGGGTTACATATATTGATTGTTGGAGACCTTAAAAAAACTTATATTTGACTGTAAAGGGAAAATATCTTTGAAAAGTGCAGGGGATAAGTTAGGCCAAATATGCAAGTTGATGTCATTAAACAAAAATAATTATAAAAGATATTGTATTACCTTACATAAATTTGTTTAATGATTGGATAATATTTTTGGAAGAATTCCCTTTTTTAAACAGAAAGAAAAAATACTAGAATAACCTGCTGATAACTGCACATTTCTCTGAGCTTTTGATTATGTGTTTGTTTCTATTTGAAAATGAAAGGGTTCAGAGAAATGTGTTATTACTTGTATGTTATTCTAGTGCCCTTTTTCTCCTACTTGAAAAGAAGAACCTTTCCCAAAAATATAAGAAATCATTAAAAAACAAAATACCACAATATTTTTTCTATTAGTTTTATTTATTTATACCACCTTACTTTAATCAACTAGAGGTACCTTGTTTAAAATATAGGCGTGTGCAATTATATTGGACATGTTTGCATGCATTTAAACATGGAAAGACCTTTGCTGTAGAAATTTTCTCAGGGGGTAAATTTTCCTTATAGGCAATGTGTGAAAAATACTACTCGCCTGACTAATGATATGACACATTTTTCTGCATCATTATGCTTCACGAGCTATGGATACTAAATCTGTCATTCATAGCTCTCTGAGAACTGCTGTTCTTATATTTAAACAACAAATATTAAGTTTGCTGATGTGTGCAAAACTTCATCAATTAATCAGAGGCACACAAAGCAGTGTTAATTAGATATAGTGCCTACAATTACATTTAGCATGTTTGTGTGCCACCTTGGATGGCCCTTCAGTTTGCTGCCCCTGGGGCCCCACAAAAAGCATATATTACCTACAGCTAGTGTTTGTGTGCACTCATATATGGTAAAGGAGCCTTTGCTGTAGTAGCTGTGTCTGGGGAAAAATTCTCCTTAAAGACGTGTGTGAAAAACACTACTGGGCTATGAATGATGACGTCAGGTCATAGTACATGTGTTTCTGCATCATTATAATTCATCGGCTATGAATGCCGAACCTGTTGTTCATAGCTCACAAAGAACTACCCTTCTTATATTAAAATGGCACATAATAAATTTATTGATGTAAGACAATTTACACAGTGATATATATGCATGCATATATATATATATATCTGCCTAATGTCAAGTCTACTTCATTAACCTCTTTAGTAGCTTTTTACTCCTTAGTTAAGTCACTCATACTCCTTGACATTTGTCCTCTACTCATTCCTATCACAATCATCCTTGTTTCTTTCAACCTTTTCTTAATCTTGTTTGCTTCCTGCACCTAAGCCCCAATTTCTCACCTCTAAATCACACCCTCCTCTTGCCAATCTCATTGTACTATGCTGTCTGTGTAACTAAGGATAGCAGAGGAGCTCTTCTGCTCATCACACATTACACTCATCCCATCTATGCCTTTACTGCTCATTTTCTGTTCGCTATTCTTTCCCCCTTGCCTGTTACTCATCTCCCAATCACTCTCTCTTTTCCTCAATTTCTACTGTACCACACTTCCAGTGTGACAGAAGATAATAGTGTATCTCTTCTGTACAATGAACAAACTGGTGAGTGACAGGGCTGTATGAATATGAAGCCCCTTTAATTGTGAATTGGGCCAAGGACATGGCTACCTCTGTAGTGCTAGTTCATGAAAAATGTGCCCAGTACATTCTGCAAAGTGTGAGGCTGTTAGGGCACTTTAAACTTGTCAAGGACTTGACACCTCTCTAGTGTGGGTACCATGAAAATAACCTCCAATGCACTCTGTAAAGTGGTGAGAAAGGAATCAATTGCAGAAACTAGGACAAAAATGAAACATTGAGTGGGATGAGGTTTCCCCAAGCCATCCAGGTGAGTAGTACGCTCAAATACATGCTGACTTAACTCCAATTGTAACAATCTGTCCAACTCATATTAGTAGGGAAATGACATGTAAAATGGTGATGATCATGATAATGATGATGATGATATCTATCTATCTATCTATCTATCTATCTATCTATCTATCTATCTATCTATCTATTTGTTTATCTGTCTGTCTGTCTGCCTGCCTGCCTGTCTGTCTGTCTGTCTATCTATCTATCTATATCTATCTATCTATCTATCTATCTATGTGTGTATATATATATATGAATTATATATACATTTGCAAAAATTATACACATCAGTGAGAAGTTGCTGGTTAAGTAAAAATACTTTGTGGTATTTACACTGCCATGAGTATTTCTTTACCAATCTCACCATTGGAAATATATTGGAAACCAATGATAACCAATAATAATTTTGCTCACAAAATGCACAATGAAATAATAAAGAACTAAATAAATGAATAGTTTTTCTGTAGATGAAGTATTTCAGCTGCAATAGCAATAAATTTGATTCCAACTAAAAGGTTGGTTTCTTAACATCTTGACCTGCAAAACTTGCCAACAATTTATATT
>NC_042998.1:184044309-184056809 GCF_006345805.1 Octopus sinensis
TGGAGCCGGCCTGGCTAGAATGCTAAGGAGTTCTGAGTGCAAACTCACTACATAACACCTTGAGCAAGGAGGAAGTGTCTTTTACCATTACCTCAAGTCATTCTTATCCTTGTGAGTAGAATTAGGTCGATGGAAATTGTACAGAAGCCCACCAGGAGAACTACCATAAAAAGGACTATATCTGTACTTAGATGGCAGAGGTAATTTGCTACCAGCATTAACACTGGTACCTTAGTGCTTTGGTACCTTAGTGCTTTGGTACCTCTGAGCAGAGTTCATTCTGTTACAAACATTTGAAGCAGAGATCTGGTCTGGGGTATCCCAGTGTATTGATGTGCTTTTTTCCTACTGGAGCAACCCATGAATTATGGTTTATTCCTTTCTTTCCTCACAATGACTCTCAGAATCTTTGAGATTGGTTATGGGCACAAGGCACAGCCTTTTCTTCTCTGACTAAGATATAAAAAAAGTCATTCAAAATTAATTAAAATCGTAGGTAATATTTGTTGCTTTGGAATTAATGTTTGTAATAAACAGTAATTTTTTTTTTCTAATGTGGCTTTTGGTTGTAGTCAAATCACTATTGAAAATGATTATACTGATATAAGTAATTGTAAAAGAAAATTGATAGTGTGATGATGATGATGATGATGCTGATGATGATGATGATGCTGCTGCTGCTGATGATGATGGTGGTGGTGGTGTGGTGGTGGTGGTGATGACGACAACGACAGTAGCAATGATAGTGATGCTAACTGCCGCTGATCACATGAAAGAAATGATGCAGTATTTTCTTCTTCTTTCTTCACTCCATCTCTGTTTCTCCTTTGTCTTTCTGAAGTGCCCATCTCAAGTTAAGTTACAATAGTGTAACTATGGTGAACTGTGAAGGACAGGCTAATATAGCCTAAAATGGTTTCTTATAGTGAAAATGTTATATCACCACCACCACCACCACCACCACCACCACCATCATCATCATCATCACCACCACCATCATCATCATCACCATTATCATCAATGTTTTATGTCTGCTTTTCCTTGTAGGCATGTGGGTTGGATGAGACAGTGTTTTATGGCATGCATGTATATGTATGTATATATATATGTAAGTATATACTTATACACACACACACACTCACACACACACTCACACACACACATATATATATGTAATAATTATTATGAAGCATTGTGTAGAATATATTGTATAAAAGATCGTGGGTAAAGCCAAAACAATGCAAAGTAAATGCAAGGTAAATCACAAGAAAACAAATATGTGAATTAATGTAGATTTATCTTCTATTCAATATTTTGGGGTTATGATCTCATTTTCAAGAAGCTGACAAATGTAACATATGAATAGGTGTCAAAGCAAGAGAGGAGGGGAGAGGTGGGTGGGAGTGAAGAGAGGAGAGGAGTTGAGCCCATGTGGTGCAAAGGAGTGAAGAGAGAAGGTTAATTCCTGTTCATGGCGAAGACGGGAGTCTGAATGCCCCCTGTGCAAAGACAATCCGAACACAGATAGGTGTTGTAAAGAATGACCAACAGAGCAGAAATGGCATGAGACCAGGGTGTCATTGCTGGGTCTGATGTCTCGGAGGTGTTCCACGAACCAGTCAGCCAAGCGGCATCCCATTTGACCGATGTACAGAGAAGGACAAAGAGAGCAGGCGATGCAGTAAATGACATTGCTAGAAGTGCAGGTGAAGGAGTCAGTGATATGATATACATATATATACACATACACATATACAGATATATATATGTGTGTGTGTGTGTGTGTGTGTGTGCGTGAGTGTGTTTTTCATACACATGTATATATGTACATACATACATACATATATGGATTATATATAGGTTATATATGGATTATATATAGGTTATATATGGATTATATATAGGTTATATATGGATTATATATAGGTTATATATGGATTATATATAGGTTATATATGGATTATATATAGGTTATATATGGATTATATATAGGTTATATATGGATTATATATAGGTTATATATGGATTATATATAGGTTATATATGGATTATATATAGGTTATATATGGATTATATATAGGTTATATATGGATTATATATAGGTTATATATGGATTATATATAGGTTATATATGGATTATATATAGGTTATATATGGATTATATATAGGTTATATATGGATTATATATAGGTTATATATGGATTATATATAGGTTATATATGGATTATATATAGGTTATATATGGATTATATATAGGTTATATATGGATTATATATAGGTTATATATGGATTATATATAGGTTATATATGGATTATATATAGGTTATATATGGATTATATATAGGTTATATATGGATTATATATAGGTTATATATGGATTATATATAGGTTATATATGGATTATATATAGGTTATATATGGATTATATATAGGTTATATATGGATTATATATAGGTTATATATGGATTATATATAGGTTATATATGGATTATATATAGGTTATATATGGATTATATATAGGTTATATATGGATTATATATAGGTTATATATGGATTATATATAGGTTATATATGGATTATATATAGGTTATATATGGATTATATATAGGTTATATATGGATTATATATAGGTTATATATGGATTATATATAGGTTATATATGGATTATATATAGGTTATATATGGATTATATATAGGTTATATATGGATTATATATAGGTTATATATGGATTATATATAGGTTATATATGGATTATATATAGGTTATATATGGATTATATATAGGTTATATATGGATTATATATAGGTTATATATGGATTATATATTTATATTTTTTCATTAATACTTTAATTATTTTAAAATTATTATTTTTATATTTTATATTTTATATTTTATATTTTATATTTTATATTTTATATTTTATATTTTATATTTTATATTTTATATTTTATATTTTATATTTTATGTTTTATATTTTATATTTTATATTTTATATTTTATATTTTATATTTAATTGTTGATAGGTTTATTTTAGTTTATATATTGTTTATATATTGATTATATATGGATTATATATAGGTTATATATGGATTATATATTTATATTTTTTCATTAATACTTTAATTATTTTAAAATTATTATTTTTATTTTAAAATATTGATATTTTAGATTGGAAGTCCACCTGAAGATTGTCGATCAAGACAAGAAACAATTGTAGTGGCGGTTTTTTTGACTATTTATTAAAATTTTATGTATTGATTAAGTCTTTCCTTGTTTGTTTTGCAAAATAGTGGTTTTGTCTCTAATAATATTTTATATATATATATATATATATATATATATATATATATATATATATATATATATATATATATTAATATATATATATATAATATATATATACATATATATATACATATATATATATATATACACTCACATACACTTTATCATTAAAGCTGCAAAAGCATCACAAAATATCACAAAAACTGCTACTCAGAATTTCACACTCCCATTTGTCAGACAG
This sequence comes from Octopus sinensis, assembly GCF_006345805.1. Lineage (NCBI taxonomy): Eukaryota > Metazoa > Mollusca > Cephalopoda > Octopoda > Octopodidae > Octopus > Octopus sinensis. Next base: position 184,047,837 of record NC_042998.1, read on the forward strand.
TTGTGATTCTCAATCACAACTGTTCAACAACTGTTTATTGGACAGGATTGTGAAACTCTGAGTAGCATTTTTTGTGATATATTTCGATGTTTTTTGCAGCTTTAATAATAATACTCTGGTATTTGAGTACTAGTTTTTCCCACCTTGTTTCACATTTATGTGCTTACTCAGGTATATATATATGTATACACACACTCACACACACACACACACACACACACACACACACATATACATACTAGCAGAGATACTCGGCATTGCTCGGAATTAACATATTGCATATATATATTATAGTTGTGTCGAAACAGTTGATACAGGAAAATGCAGCATTGATGACAAAACATTTGTGGAGTAAGTTTTAAAAATTTGCAAAAACGACAATTTGAGTTTAGCCCACCAGTTTGGACAGAATTATCATTTTTATAAGAATGGGATCGATCATATCCCATTCTGCAGCTCCAGATGTTGTGAAGAACGAATTTGTGTGTGGTCTATTTCTGAGAGCTATTCTTTTGGGCCTCTGTGTAATCTGGCATGCTAAATGTTATTTTAATGAGTAAGCATTAAGTGTTGCAACATGTGTTTTGTGATCTTTGGAAAGTGCCATGTCCCTTCTCTATTGAGACTCCACATATATATATATATATATATATATATATATATATTATATATATATTATAGATATATATATATATATATATATATATATATATATATATATATATATATAGATAGATAGATAGATAGATAGACAGACAGACAGACAGACAGACAGACAGACAGACAGACAGACAGACAGACAGACAGAAAGATAGATACGGATATATATATATATATACTTTTGTTGTTTTGTATTTGCCTTCAATACTACAGAATTCATCATTGCATATTTACTTCAATGGTGATTATAACTACAACCTTCCAACATTGCCTTCGGGCCTGGCAAAGAGTTTGACCAAAGCATACACCAATGCACCCATGTACACACACACACTCCTATGAAGCAGACACCACACAAAATAGGCTGTCTCCTACCACTCCCAACATTTACCCCTTCACACACATTGCATCTCCACACAAGTCAGGTCACACTTGAGTGCTACTGGTAACATGTAATCCAGTAAAACTTGTTACATGGTTCGGTCGTCGGTGACTAAACTGGCCACCCCACCAGGCTTGCTTGGTGAGGAGGGTGTTGCTGGACACCCTGCGGGATGAAAAATAAAACTCCTGAACAGCCAATGGCCATCCAACAAAATGTCTGTAAATATGTATATACCATTTTTTTCTTATATGTATATTTTTACTTATATATTTTTACTTTTATATATATTTAAAAATTTTTTATTTGTATTTTTTCTATATGTATATATATATGTATATTTTTACTTTTATGTATATATTTAGAGCCCGAATCCTGAAAACGTGGCTAATGGGGCCCAGGTATTGCAAGTCCCCAATGGCAGATCTGTTCCTAGTGAAGGCGGATGAAGGTGATGACATGCAAGCTGGCTTTAAAAGTGGGCTATGACAAACTGAAGTTCTGGCAGCTTGCCGCAGGAAGCCTGCATACAAGACCAGATGGACTGGTCCCAAGATGGAGCATAGGATCTTTTCCACCAACTCTGGGAGCTCGTTGCAGCAGAAGACAAGGGTCAATCATCTCGAGACTCCTCTTGCCATTGGACCCCATTGCCTTCTGTCAAGTGCGTGCAGCTGAGAACTTTGCATCTTCTCCGGCACCTTAAACTTTTCACAGCACAAGCTTCGTCTTTCATCCTTCATTCTCTTTCATCCTCTCTGCAAGTCCTGTGGCAATGGGATCATCTGGCAACGAGGGCAGACTAGGATGTAGTTGGAAGCCTCTAATTGGAGTCCTGCATGTAGGCGGCATAAGTAAGATGGTTGTCGTTGGATGAACTTGTGGACGAACATCCACCTTGGTCCTGCTTGTTACATATATATATATATAGACATATATATATATATATATATTATATATATATATATATATATATATATTATATATATTCAACAATTGAGGGTAAAATTAATTAATTAATCAATTTCACCAAGTATTCAGTATGCAAAGGGACCATTTAAGGCGAATTCAAATTATTACATTATATAAAAGGGCTTAGTAAAATAAATTACTTTGCCGCATACTGAACTATATGAGGAGGTATTAGAAATAGTTTTAAAAAAGTTTTTTTTTTGGCTGCTATTTCTAATGAGTTCAGTATGCGGCAAAGTAATTTATTTTACTAAGCCCTTTTATATAATGTAATAATTTGAATTCGCCTTAAATGGTCCCTTTGCATACTGAATACTTGGTGAAATTGATTAATTAATTAATTTTACCCTCAATTGTTGAAATTATAATTCATCTCTCTCTATATAATGCCTCGGATTTTACCGAAAAAAGCATAGTGTTTACTGATTTTAACCCACGCTGGTGGAAAGGGGAGAGCAAAAATTCTTCGCTTGCATATTTGAGTTTGCTGGCACTGTTAGTTTCGAGCAGATCTTCAGAAGCGATAAGAAGCCGAAAGGGTATGCTCCCACTTCAGTGTTTGCAAATCCAAACCAGGGAGTTCTGAGCTGATGATAGAAGTGTCGAGTTTGACTAATCTTGAAACGTACGTTCTCAAATAACCTTTGCATTTGATTTTTTAATGTCTCTACCCCCATACTTTCGTGAGTTGAATTGAGCAAACACTATATGAGAGAGGTTTTCTTTAAGTATTAGAAATAGTTTTAAAAAAGTTTTTTTTTTGGCTGCTATTCTAATGAGTTCAGTATGCGGCAAAGTAATTTATTTTACTAAGCCCTTTTATATAATATATATATATATATATATATATATATTATATATATATATATATAGACATATATATAACTTAGATAACTTAGATTGGTTTTGGTCATTATCGGCCCAGGCCATAACTAACTCAATAGCACCACCTGGAAAAGACTTTTAGTTATTTCAGGACACTATGGACCGCTCAAGCAGAGAGTTGTTGGTTGAGACGTATTTAGGTGTTGGTGGTTTATCTGGTATTTCCTGGAGGAATTTGTCCAGGTACCATTTGAAAGTTGTGGGGTCTTTTTCTACTTTAATTTCTTTCGGGATAACATTGAAAAGTGCAAGACCATTTTCAGTGAAGAAATTGCTTTGCAATGTTCTTATGTGATGTGATCTCAACCTTTGTAGGGGACATATTGCATCCGGGCCTAGTCTTGGGTGAACTGTAAACATAATTCCGATATCATTTGGATAATATTGGTGGAATATTTTCCACATGGAGCAAATAATGTATTGCTCATGGCAGCATTGCAGAGAATAGAGTTTCAGCTGTTTAAGTCAAGCCCAATAATCAAGTCCTATCATGCCATTTTTTTGGGGTGGATTGATCTTTGTGGCACATCATTCCTCATTATGTCTTGTTTCTTTTTTTGTATGGGGACCACAATGGGCAGCAGTATTTGAGGTGGGGGCCTAGCAAATGTGGAAAAGAGAAGGATGATGGTTTCATGATCCCTAGGTTGAAAGGTTCTGAAGATCCATGAGCACATTCTGCGGCAATATCGACTTTTTTGTTTATGTGCACACTCCAGCTAAGGTTGCTTTTGACAGGGACACCTAAGTCTCTGAAATTATCCAACTGTTCAAGTAAGTCTCCTGATGGTAGTGTATATAGTTGTTTCAGTCTGCCCTTTTTTCTAAAGTGGATGAGCTTAAATTTTTCTTCCTTTAACTGCATATTTTTTTGTACCCACTGGGTTACTGCACATAAGTCCGATTGAAGCATTGTTTGATCATATGCTCTCTTAATGACTTTCTGGAGCTTAGAGTCATCTGCAAATATTTTAATGTTGCTATGTTCAATGGAATCTGCAATGTCGTTGATAAAGTCAATAAAAAGAAGTGGACCCAGCACAGTACCCTGTGGGACTCTGCTGATGACTTTTGCTGGTCTTGAGTGGATGCCATTAACCACAACATTCTGGGTCCTGTTTGTTAGGAATTACCTAATCCATTGAAGTAGCTTTCCAGTGACTCCAGCGTTGGATAGTTTCTTCAATACTATTCAGTGGTCAACTCTGTCAAAGGCCTTGCTGAAATCAAGGTATTTAAGATGTCATTAAAGTGGTGGAGGAGCTGTGTTAGTCCCTCTAACTGTGAAAGCCATGCTGGTTGCAATTTAGGAGATGATTTTGTTCTAGGTAGGCTGTTATTCTTGATCTCAACACTCTCTCAAATACTTTGATATGTGAGGTGAGTGAAATTGGACAGTAAATTGGACAGTGAGGTAAGTGAAATTGGAAAATAAATTGGACAGGGAGTGATTTAGTCCCCTTTTTAAAGATTGGAATGACTGACTGAGAGAGAAGGTTTTGAGAAATAAAACTGGTATCCAATGATTTCCTCCAGAGATTTGTAAGAGGAGCTGCAAGTTGATGTCTGCATTCCTTCAGCACTCTAACAGAGAACCTGTTAGGACCCACTGCTGAATCAAGTTTGATTTCTTTTATTGCTTCTAGGATATCAGTGGCATCAAAGGTTATGTCAGAAAGGACATGTTGAGGATTCAAAGAAGCAAAGCTGTTTGAGTCAACTGAATTAGGGTCACTGAAAACAGAGCAGTATTGACTTTGCAGGATCTCAGCCATGTCTTTGGCATCACTGTTAAGTATGCCATTTCCGTTAACCAGTGGGCCAATAGAGGAAACTGTGGTCCTATGTGTTTTTGCAAAGGAGTAAAAGACCTTAGGATTATTCTTGATGATTTTAAAAGCCCAGACTTCCTCTGCAGCTCTTTGGTTGTTCATGAGGGTTCTCATACAGTCCTGCAGTTGTTGCTTCTTTGATTACAAGGTTGTTAATGTTCTCAATTGAGGGTGATGCTGATGGTGGTATTTTAGAGTATTGATTTTTCAGTTTATTCTTTTTATTCTCCTAGTGAGTGCTTTTCTCTGTTTTGGAATCCTGCATCTACTATTATTTATGAGTCGTGAGGGTGTGTATTTTGAACATATGTGGGTGACTGTATCCTCAAATAGTTGCCATACATTTTGTGTTTGTTGTGGTATTGGAGGAAGCAAGGGTGAAGGACCAGTCCACTTGCAATAAGTCTTGAGTGATCACACTCCAGTTTGACTTGTGTTATCAAATGGGTGCACTAGAGTTAGTGATTTATGCCAAATTTTCGGATGCTGAAGGTTGATGTTGCAGAGTAATATTTCCTGATCAAAGAAGGAGGGTTCTTTCCATTGTGATGTTATGAATAGTGTTAGCATGGTTGCTTAGCACTAGGTCTAAGACACTTTGGTTGTTTCTGGTTGGTTCATGGACAAGTTGTGAGGGGGAAAAAATTATCCATCAATTTAAAAAGTAACACTACTGCTGCTTTGTCTGAGCTTGAGGTGACGGTTCTTGGCCTAACAGTACTAATGGACCAGTCTACAAAGGGTAGGTTGAAGTCGCCTAACATTAATATATATATATTAAGAAAAAGGAGGCAGTCAGAATTTTGGATAATTCTTTATTGGCACTTTCATTTGTTTAACCGAATTCTTCAAGAAAAATTTTCTTGAAGAATTTGGTTAAACAGATGAAAGTGCTAATAAAGAATTATCCAAAATTCTGACTGCCTCCTTTTTCATAATATACAATATCTGTACAACACTTCTAACACCCTATACATTCATACATACATACATACATACATACATACATGCATACATACATACATACATACATACATACATACATTCATACATACATACATATATATGTGCCGGTGGCACGTAAAAAGCACCATCCGAACGTGACCAATGCCAGCGCCACCTTGACTGGCTTCTGTGCTGGTGGGATGTAAAAAGCACCATCCAAACGTGGCCGATGCCAGCGCCGCCTTCTGTGCCGGTGGCACGTAAAAGGCACCAACCGATCGTGGTTGCTGCCAGACTCCCCTGGCACCTGTGCCGGTGGCACGTAAAAAGCACCCACTACACTCATGGAGTGGTTGGTGTTAGGAAGGGCATCCAGCTGTAGAAACACTGCCAGATCAGACTGGAGCCTGGTGCAGCCTCCTGGCTTCCCAGGCCCCGGTCGAACCGTCCAACCCGTGCAAGCATGGAAAATGGACGTTAAACGATGATGATGATGATGATGATGATATATAAATGAGGAAATGATGACAATGATATATATACATACATATATATATCCTTGTCATCCTTTCCTCATTTAATGTGGATAGTTTGACAGGATTCAACAAGTCAGAGAACTGTATTGTGTTCCAGTTTAAGCTTTAACATGATTTTTATGGTTGGATGCTTTTCCTAATGAGTTCCAGTTTAAAGGGCATACATGGTGCTCTGTCATTTCGCATTACCAGGACTAGTGTGATATAATATTGTTTCACTTTTATTCTTTCACTTTTAATTCTAATGTGATAACACCAAGATGATCTTATTTTACACATTTACTGTTCAATTTATAGTTAACAATTATCGCAGCAGTTGCAAGGTTGCAAGGTAATTACAGTTACATATTAACCTTTAAATTAACTTTTAATACATGTACTTAATACATATATATATATATATATATATATATATATATATATATATAATATATATATATATATATATATATATATATATATTATATATATATATATATATATATATAAAGTAATTTATCTATAATAATTATTGTGGCATTTACTGTTAAATTTGTAAATTAGCAGTTCATACATGTGCTTCTATTTGGTTAATTTGCTTATGTTTGGTTCATTTACATTGCATACAAAAATAAAGACATACAATTGCTTACAAAATAGAGATTAATTTAGTTGGCAAATATATTTTATGAATCCGTACTGTTACTGTTTATCTCTTGCTCTGAGACTTAATATAACTTATCTCTCCCTTTTATATATATATATATATTTATATATATATATATATATATGTGTATACATACACACACACACACACACATATACACAGCATATAAGGGTACAGGATGTCACTAACAGTAAACTCACCTTTATTTATGTTTATCATGTTTAATATGTGCTAAAAGTGTATATTTTGAATTTTGTTTATGGAAATTTTGATAAGGACAGAGAGAACAATGGTGAGGGAAATGTGTGGCATGAGGCTGTTTGATAAGAGGAGGACTGAGGACTTGATGGGGATGCTGAGGTTGGAGGAATGAGTGGAATGGCTGGCATGGGGGAATGGAGTGTGGTGGTATGCGCATGTGTTGAGGAGGGATGAGGAGCATTTTCTGAAGAGGCTGCTAGAGTTTGAGGTAAATGCACTGATATCGAGGTAGAATGAGGAAAATGTGGAGGGGACAGGTGGAGGAGGAGATTGGGAGGGTTGGCTTGAGAAGGGAGGATGCCCAAAACCAGGCGAGATGGCAAGATTGTGTGAGGGTAGTAGATGTGGCATTGAGGTAGATCGGGCCACCCCCATTAACGGAGGCAAAACCCAGATTCAAAATGATGGATGATGATGAATACACCAATGGTAATTATATAATACACAAGGTGAGCTGGCAGAAATGTTAGCACGCCAGACGAAATGCGTAGCCGTATTTCGTCTGTCGTTACATTCTGGGTTCAAATTCCGTCGAGGTCGACTCTGCCTTTCATCCTTTCGAGGTCGATAAATTAAGTACCAGTTACGCACTGGGGTCAATGTAATCGACTTAATTCGTTTGTCTGTCCTTGTTTGTCCCCTCTGTGTTTAGCCCCTTGTGGGTAGTAAAGAAACATATATAATACACAAGGTTTTGGTCAGCATGGAGCTGTAAGGAAAGAGAATTGCCCAACGTGTTGCACAGTGGGACTGAACCTAAGGTGACATGGTTGGAAAGCAAGCTTCTTAACCACAGAGCCACGCCTATAAAGGAGACATACTTTTTGGATAATATACTTCTTGATACAATATGCTTAACAAAAAGATGGGATGTTTTCAGTGGGAAGACCTTTGATTTTAATATTTACTCGACCAATACAACAACTAACAATGCTACACCATACAGGTGTGCTGTCTGTCTCCTACGATTTAGATTCCTAACTACTCCCACATTTTGCGGTGCAGTTTAACCAAAATCGGGTATCTTATAGTCGTGATTCATATCAAGCCCTTCTGGGTATTAGCACGCGATGAGTCTACGATTTAAAAAACAATTTACCATCAATTTTTCTCATTTTTAATGCATTTTTGGCATATATAAGGGAAGTAACTCTCTAAAAATTTATTATTAAATCTCAGAACGTAAAAAGCTACAGTAACACCCCCCTTTGTGGTTAGCCATATTGAGATGGCTATTATACTTTACATCTCTAAAAATGCTTATATAATTATTTCCCTTATAAACCCGAGCAACCCCGGGCGATACTGCTAGTATGTATATATATATAAATAAAAGAGAGAGATAAGTTATATTAAGTCTCAGAGCAAGAGATAAACAGTAGCAGTACAGATTCATAAATATATTTGCCAACTAAATGTGGCAGTTCTATAGATAACAGTGCTACTGTTGTTTTTAGCCCAGGGAAGGCATCCCCTCCAGCTGCTCAACGACACACACAATATGTTCGATTAGTATTTGCGAGGGAGGTCATCGATCCCATCTCTAACCTTACACAGACCTAAGTTTCGGAGTGGTTATCCGTCTTCGGTGTGTGTTAACCATGAAGTGACACAGACTGTGTGTCGTTGGCCAGCTGGAGGAGATGTCTTCCTGGGGCTAAAAACCACAGTAGCACTGTCCTCTATAGGATCACCACATTTAGTTGGCAAATATATTTTACTATTTTTTACTGTTACTGTTTATCTCTCACTCAGATTTAATATAACTTATCTCTTTATGAGATCAGTGACAGTGTGTTGCTAGAAAAAGGATATAGTATTTTGCTAGTGGAGTGAGTTTTTCATCACTAGCCA